>NW_028186416.1:0-31848 GCF_003343005.1 Rhea americana | reverse complement strand
GCCGAGAGCCGCCTGCCCAGGTTAACTCAGTGCTGATGGGAAAACTTACTTCAGCCCCAGACTGCTGGGCTGAATCCAGCCGAGGCTGGTAATCATCGCAATCCATTGCCACCGGCCAAGCTTTTATGGACAACGTGGAATTATATTTTGGAATTTCCTCGAGGATTTTCCCAGCTGGCAGAGGCGCACACAGCATAAAACTGACAGTTGGTACTTTTAGCAGAGCTGGTAATAAAAAAGCAACCACTGAGTGAAGTAGGGAGACTTATCTTCTCACATCAAGGCTATGTTCTTTTTTGTTTTTGTTTTTTCCTCCTTTCCAAGACTTTTGCTCAGCTACCAGGGCATGGTTGCAATACAAGACGGTCTCCCTAGCACTTTACTGCTATGTTGTAACAGGAGAAAGGGCAAGTGTGTTGCAACTAGGTTCCCCAGCTTGGTTGTTTGCACTGTTAGGCATTAGCTAGGTAAGTTATATATTCAGTCGCACTGTCCAAACTCCTCTGAGAAGGCTCTAGCTACACACTTGAACAGAGAGCTATTCATACAGAGCTACTAGCTGTAGCTGCTGTCAAAATACTCCGACATGCAGAGTTTTTAGGATGTCAAGAGATGCTCAAGGATGCGAAGCCTCTCGCTCACGCGGAGGACAGCGGTGGGCTTACGACTGTGTGCGCTACTAAGAATGCGCCAAAACAAAACAAAATCCAAACCTGCATCTTAATTCAGGAGAGCGGAATCTTTATCAGCTATCCTGGGAAGCCATCTAGCGGTGACAACTAGAATTAGTGAAAAATGATGACTCTGAAAGGCATTGTCAAGCTGCTTTACATTTTCTGTAACTTCTTTTCTTGCTACAGCTACTAAAGGAAAACTGTCAGTTTGGSAAGTGTGCGAGTAAAGTATCTATAGGCAGCCAAGTTATACTACACAAACTAACAGAGGTGGTTTAGGAAGGTAAAGCTCTCGGAAAATRGATTAGATTTTTTGTTTCAGAATCAAACAACAACTCCTGAAAACAGCCATAGTTCAAAGTGGCCGTATGCTAGCAGAGTAGTCAGAGGTTATCTGCTTGCAAAAATAAGAGCAACTGAGTTTCTGGTACCATCCACATTCAAAACCCGTATCACACACAGTTCTTTTAACACACAAAAAATGAACAACTAAATCCCTTGAATTTCAGTTCTATTAAAACTTTCATGCAAGTCTTCAGAAAAAATGAAATAACATGTATGAGAAAGATGCAGCATTCCTACCTGCAAGTGCCAGGTTAGTCCACACGAAATAGGCCAGATGACTGCCACTGCATCACCATGCAAGGAACACTGTAAAGAGAGAGTTTTGGAGAGAGAAAAAGCTGAAGTGCTCTAACTGGAAATTGTAAGTCTCTCTATATATTCAGAATCAGGTGGTATCTCTAACTTAGCTGTATCTGAAATAACCAGAACTCAGAGAATTTCCATTGCTGCTTGGCAGCACTTAGCACCTCTGTGTGTTTTTACAGTAATACCTTAGAAATGGAGCTAGAGGAGGCACCTGGCATTACAATTTTCATCTCAGTCCAAAAACTCCGAAGGGGAGAGAGAAATTACACAGAGAGCCTAGTGTCTGGTTTAAACGAGAATGACTCAGTGTCTGGACTGGTAACAAACGTAACAACTTTCTGGTACAGAAAGGCCTAGTGTTAAAAAATGAAGGGCTATGAAGTTTGTCAAAGTAAAATTGATTTTTGGTTCCTTAGTTCATTCTATTTTGATGCCTAAATCTCCATAGGCACATTTAAAATAAAACAGTCAATAATACTACATACACTGTTTATTTGTTATTCAAACTAAAAGACAACATTAAATTACTAATTTAAAACGTGCAGTTCCTTTGATGCTAGTAGGACTAGTCTTTTGTATATTTATTTCATATACAGGTTTCTACCTTGAATAATTTTCTAAGATGTACTGGAAGTGTTATTTTAATTCATTATGATTTTGGTTTATTGAACTATGTGAAAATCTTCTACATAAATCCAAGTAAAAAGACAGTTCTAGATATTCAAAATCAAGTGTTTTCCTAGCATGTTCTTCAAATTTCAGTGACTGCATGAACTATATTACTTCTGTTTTAGATTTACCATGAAGCATTTGCAACCAGAAACCACCACTTTTTACAAATGCACAAAAACAAGAAAGAAAAGCAGACCTATAATAGAATTGAAGCAACTGCATATTGCCTATAAGGAATATGCTGAAATGCAAATAAGTTACTTTTACAATTCACTTAATTCAGTTGAAAGATGAAATAGCTTTAAATTCTAGATGTTCTACAAAGAACACCGAAAAGAGTTGTGATTTATCACTTTCAGTTGCAGTTTACTCCAGAAAGTGGCAAAGAAGTAGTATTCTGGGATTTCGTCTGGTTATTCTATAGTAACTGTTTTGCTCTTGTTTGGCAAAAGATCTTATCCCAAACTGTCACCTTTATAAAACTAACCTGGGCTTTTGTTAATTAAACCTTCTAAACTATACCTTCATTTAAGTTTGATAACCCAAATTGCGTTCAGTAAAGGTCTATAGGTGCAAATGGACACTTAGTACATCTGTTAACAAAAAGCACCTGTCTTATCATCACCTGCCACATTCCTACTCAGAAGTCCTTAACCAGTGCATTGGAGTGTTCAATAAGCAGGCCTGTTAATTTTGTAAAATTAGATCTGTTGCTAACGCTATCGCTTAGTTGTGGAACTAATTTTGCATTTCGTATAGTCGCAATGTATTGAACTAATCATTTCCCATACATCCACTCAAATCAAAGTATACATTGCAAAAAAGCCCCTCCCCTAGATCTAAATTATTTTCATGGTGTTTTAAGCTATGTGAGTTTTCAGTTGGCAATAAGAGTAAGAAGGAGATCAGGGAACACATCTCAGTGGTAACTCATTCAGCTTTGCCTTCTGCTTGTCTGTTTAAATTTCTGTGTTTGTACTTCTTAATAGAAGTGTTAGAGAAGATGGCTTTAATATAGTTTTGCTAATCTATTCTGGCTTAATACCTATAAATTTAGATTATCCTTGAATGTCCTAGGTCTGGGACAATAGCTGAAATGATGCATTTATATTTTTTGAATGCTTAACCACAATAGCTGCTAACTGCAATTGTACTCGCTCCAAACTAAATCCGTTTTGGCCATTTTAACAGAAAAGTTTTTTATGGTTCTGTAAATAGGCTCAGGTAGAACGTCTAAATGCTTCAATATTGATTGTGCATCTACATATACAGGTAGAACTCCACATTTGTTTGCAGAGCCTTTGCAACCAAGTTCCTAGCAAACTTGGAAGTCTGTTCATGCATATAAAGTTGCTAAACTGCAAGAAATTCTGAAAGGAAAAGGAGCTGGAAACTAAAAGCATATTCAAAGTGTTTCAGCGTAAAGCCATTTGGTCTAACAATTCCTTGTTTTCAACTTAAAAGAAACAAACAAAACCCCATATATATACAGTACATAGGTAAGGCAGATGGGAAAAATCTCTAAAGGCAGAACAGCACCGTTACACAATGGAAAATTTGTGTTACCAGAGTGTCAAGTAATACCAGTTTTTTACATCAGCGTGAAATGCCTGACCATAGTCAATCTATCACAGACACAGGTTAAAACTATACCTCCTTTAGAAAAAGAGAATCTTTTGCCAAGCTGAGTTGTTTTTAATGAAATACTGCTGTCAGAATTGTATAAATCAAGAGCTAACTTCTTGTGCTTCTTGATTTCATTCCCCCCTTGAGTTCACATTTTCCATTTGAAATGTATCCCAGTGGTTCTATGATTTCACAACATCCTTCTATATATTATTAAGTATTAAGAGTCTGATACTGTTGCACTGTAAGTGAAGTTTTGCCACGACTAAGCTCAATGGGGCCAGGTTTCTGTTTAACGTTCAGCCTTGACAGAAAACAGTCTGTGTCCAGCCTTGTGTGAAAAGCTACATTTGGAAGTCTCACTGCTTTCTCGGGGTCTCACAACAAATTAGTGTTATGAATAAAGATACAATGAATGTCTTACAGAGCAATTCTAAGTTCTAGATGGCATCCTTCTCTAAATTCTGTATATAAAAAAACAGTTACGTTTATCAACACACGCGTTCTCAAAGTGCATGTGTGTGCTCTCTGGCATTCAGACCAAAGGGATACAACATCAAGAATGTGGTGTTTCATTCAGTTACTTAGTTATTTTATTGCATGCCAGATTTTATAATTTGTACTAACTGCATTTTTTCTCACCTGTGTTTAATTAAGAACCAAAATTCTATATGAGAAAAAAAGAGACTCTAATAAGCAATTAGAATAAGTTTATCAATGTTGAAGAAACAACCACTTTGCTAATGACATTCTGAATTTTTCAGCCTCTGTGAACCGACAACTTTGTGCATGTAACTGTCCATGCAAAATTGGTACAGGTTTTGTATGTGAAGGGCCAGATTCAAAACCAACTGGAGTTAGTGGTAATATTCCCACTGACTTCAGGAAACAGACTTTGGAACAGACCTTCCCCCTCTGGTAGCTAACATTCAGCCAATGATATTGTTAGAGTCCGCTAAATGGAAAACACATTTAGAAAAAGGGATCACACTTTTGTCATTTCAGTCACCACATCATCTCCCTTGTTTCATTTGAAGAGATAAGGATAGACTCAGTTTATAGGTAGAAACCCTCAAAAAGAGGTTTAATATATCTAGCCATAACACATTCAAGTGTCCTTGACAGCAGTCAAGGTGAAGCAAAGACAGAGGTGAGGCTGCTGCATCACAACAGTATCCACACTCCCCTAGGCTGCTGTTACTGATTACCTGCTGGTCGGGATGAAGCGAGAAGATAGCAGGGGCTCAGTTAAGCATACTGCACCCCACAGTGATTCAAGGTCTTAATGATTTTCTATCTTAGTCAGACAGTTTGACCGTATGTTTCAGGTCTGCTGATGTAAGCAGAAGGTTACCTGTCAGAACTTTCTTACATCGATTTTTTTACCCTTAAAACATTTTTTACTCCTTTTTACTCTTTTATACTCTCATTTAAACCACATAATTCAGTCTGCTGTACTTGCTGTTCCACTGAAGCTAACAAGTACACCTATTCTCTTAAGCATCCAGTCTGGTCACTCGTATCATCCGGTAGTTTTTTTCTTATGACTCAGGTTGTTTACTTTGATTCCAGACAGCTGAAAATTTCTTTAGCCTATTGATTAATTCACATTAAGGTTTCTCCCTCTTTCCTCTAAATAGAGGGGTATTTTGCATACGTGGGGTTTCTCTAAGTATATATATTTCATCTGCTGCTTTTATGAGTATAATAAAAGCTAGATAGGATTAATCTTTTCTTAGTCAAGATCTCACGTTCTGAAGGAATACCAATACAGGTTTGTCAGTCACGTGCACCACCTTAAGCCTCACAGAAAGGTGTATTTCTTTTTGATGACCATGACTGCAAGCTCTTATAATGTATTTTAAAGGGAATATTTATTAAATTAGTAGAGATAAAGGTATATTTCAGGGTGTTCAAGAGATACATATGGTTTACACTGATTATGTCAGTGTGAGCTGATTGTTGTTGTTGTTGTTTGCTTTTAGGAAAACAAGTTTTGTCCATTCATGTTGTGGACAGACCCACACATTGTTGCCCCTGGTCATTCACTGCTTCCCTACCATCACCTCAACACTGCATCGTATCAGCCCAAGTGTTTGACTACCCTTACAGTCAAATCACACCTTAAATCAGCCGTTCAGTCTAATCGCAGCTTAAATTACAACAAAAGATAGCGTAGAGTTGTCTTGGTAAAAAATAGCAAGCTATGAAGTTGTAAAGACATCAAAATCCTTCCTTTAGAATGAACCAGAACAGAGGGTTAGAGCTGAAGCTCTTTAAAATAAGTGGAATTTTTCTTCTGACCTCACTGGACCTTTGACGAGCCCCCAGATATTCACTCTCCACTCAGGTAAGGGGCTTCCTGGCAGCCCTGTACTCATCTCTAACAGCAAAATGCCTTTAGATCTGCTTCTGCATGTCTAGTCTAACTGTTGCGGCCAGCTGCCTGCCGCAGCAATATAGCATGAGAAAAAGATTGGCAGAAAGCCTTAGAACCATTCTTCAGACCTATTCCAAGAGCAGAGCTGACYGTTGCTACTCCTGAATGCAAAGGCTGGAGTTCAGCATTGCTAATCTTTCATGGCTTAACAAATAAAGGCAGTATTATTTATTACTCTAACTAGTATACTTGGAAAAAATCTCACATAGCTCTTCAGGCCTATAAAACAGAAAACAGTTATACCAGATAAAAGATAAAGTTCATTTAGAGCTTCTATTGATTTTGAGATAGACAAAATAATGACATTGCCTGGSTGTGAACCTTTTAAGTACTAACTTGGACAACACTAAAGGAAGCTGTAATAGCTGGCATTGCCGGATGTTTGTATGTTTTTAGCATCTGGCATCCTTATCTGTAGGAGGAGGGTGGAGCAATTTTGGTGTGCAAATTAGTTGTCTGTAGAGTCAGGCTGGAGGATATAAGCATTGGAGGAATCATGTCAAACAGTTCCCTAACAAATCATTCTCACCAAAGAAAAATGGAATTTTTGTATGCTCTGACATTAATAGCAGGAATTCTAGTTGTTTTCATATTACTTTCATATTGCTTTTATATTACTTACTATGATTATTTCAAGGCAGAAATTCCTCCTGAAGTTGATCAGCCTTTAAAGCTCTACTTATATCATTGCTTATATGCTCTGATGGAAATTCTGGTAAGTTTATCATGATCTGTGGTATCTTGGTTTTCAGGAAAGGAGAAATTTGGCTAGAACTATGAAGAATTATGCATTTAAATACTGTAACTATGTGCAATGGGAGCCACATAGTAACAAACACAGACTGAAAGGTAAAGGCCAAATCTGATGTGATATTTTATTACTGTATATAAAAACAGCCGATGGGAGGTGAGTTTTGCTCTTTTTTTTTCTTTTTCTGAGTTTTGCCATGTTTACACTGCAGTTATAATTTGATTGCTTTCTATAATGAATATAATGAAATGACTGTCCTGTGGATGGGAGGAGGGCAATGGATATCATTTAGCTTGATTGTAGGGGCCTCCATTGCAGTAACCRAAGCCTTCTGTATCTCAGTGCACTTTAATCTATTTGAGGTAATTTTCTAAATTTTGAACTACCTRTGGTAATTTTCTTATCCTCCCTGAACCTGCCATGTAAGTGGATCACTGCATCTTAGTGAAATACCACAGAATCAAGTAGGTTGGAAGGGATCTCCAGAGCTCATCTAGTCCAACTTCATGGTCAAAGCAGGTTCAGCTAAAGCTATTATTGCTCATTATTATTTCACTTATTACTTATGCCAGACTTACTCTGCCGTGTGCTTTGCAACCAGAGTAAGAAACAGCTCTTGCTCAAAAGGTTTTCAGTACAAGACAACAGGAGCACACATGAGCAGTAATGGTTGTAGGGAGCTCATCTCAGGTAGAAATGTTCTCTAATCCTTAGGTTATACTTAATAAACACAATAACCCATGTCCACATCCTGAAAGGTGATTTGGGGCCCTATAATCCATTAAAGACTTAGGTGGGTTGCTTAAAATCACAGTCCAGTTCTCTCACGGGCTAGGCTTGATTTATTTACTCTAAATCAGGCCAAACTGCCATTACCTTTCTATATCGTCTGTCACGAAGAAGAGTCTGCCACCCTGAACATATTTCAGACTGCTCTTCATATTAAGCTATATACAAACTTAATATGATAATATGAGTTTATGTTATTAAATCCCACATATTTCTATACTTGGTTKGATGAAAAGATTCTTTCAGATGGTTCTTTTAACCTGCTTTTACAGCTTCTAAGTGGCTATTCTGCAACAGTATGTATTCTATTAAATTACAATTCAATTATACATATGTTCAATTATAATACGTTCCAGAATTTTCAGCTTCCATTTGTGAATATTTTTAAAGATAAATCCTTTTCAGCATCTGTCATACATTCATTTACTACCTAATTTTTTTGAGCCTTTTGCTTTGAAAACCTTTAGACCAGTATTTCTGGTGAGTATCTAGCTTTTACATTTATATTCACAGAAATCACAATGAGGACTTTATAGCTCTATCATAAAGCTATAATGGTGCATTGCACATGTGCAATGAGCACATCCTGCTCATTCTGATGAGTGATGCTGCTGTTGTGCCAGTGACATATTTGTTTGTATCCACTATCATGTATGTTGCAGTAAAGGAACATAAAGTGACACAGCTATGAGTTCAAGGCCTAATCTCAAAATGTTTAAGGTTGTCATCCTCCTTGCTTCTCTCTTAACTGTGTACTGAATCTCCTTTTTTTTTCTTTCCCCTCTCCTTTTTTTTCTCTAACATAGGACCTTTTCGTACTTGTTTCTTGCATTTTACTCGAGATAGCTCTTAGAAGAGCTGCATTAACAGTTAAACATGTATCTTCTAGATATCTAGATAGATAAGGTGTCATACATATGATGCTTCTGTTACATCTATCCACATATTTTGTGAAATTCAGTGACAATCCCAAATAAAAGAGATGAGAGAAAGCCTATCAGCTCACATCTTAGCCTTTGTTTCACTCCATTTACCTTATTTCACAAGAAAAGACATGCTGACATGCTAATTTGGGTCCTCTTTTTGTCACATATAACACATTTTAGAATGAGGCTTATATGATATTTTTTGCCTAGTAACACTAATCACTCCTGGTTAGGAATAGTCATACTATTTTTTTTTTAGTGTATTGTTATTCATTCTGAAATACTTTGTAACTATTGATCAAGATGAAGTTTCTCAATACATACCAGTTTCCTCATTCTCCTCTGTGGCAGTGTTTTCTTAGAATATGAAGATGCCTGATGAAAGACATCAGGAGCTCCTAAAATGAGAAAAGGAAAGATGATATTTAGAGAGAACGCTTTGGTACCAAGTTTATCCTATAYGTGTGATCAGCAAGCTCAGTAATAAACAGGGATGTAAAAAGTACATAWAAGTTGTAACAAATACACTTAAAACATGATATTGCAGTTCTGCGAACTTCAACCATTCCAAAATCACCACTCTGACAAAAATACTGGCATAGAGTCATGACAGGTTTCTTTTGTTTCACATGTACAAGATAGCTGGGATCCTGCAGCTGGGAAAGTTCTGTCTCTTTTCCTGCTATGACAYTCCCATACAGCAAAATTACTACCTAAGGCAGTACCTATGTGTATTGTCTCTGAGATAAAGAGAACATATCTAAATAAAAGGCCAGATACAAAAGGTTGTAAAAATTAATTTACAAAAGCATAGCTGGCTATTAGTTTATAAGGCACTGACATAGTATGTACATGGAGACTTTTGTTATGGTGGTGATTACCATCATTCCAAAAGAATGAATTGTAATAAATAGAAGGGCAATTAAGCCACCATTTAATAGGAAGGGAAATGTTTTCTCTAGCAGGAAATGCATCAGTTACAGCCTATGTCCAGGATTAGTGRGGATTCCAGTGTGATATTGAGGCCACCTTAATTATCACCAGTTGACTGGCCTCAAAGAAGAAAGAAAAAAATGTTTTGACAAATCTGACAAATCTCCCGTCTTCAGAATATTTTTTTCCCTGATTAGCTCTAAGAAATTGGTTGCTGAGCCATTTTGTGAATATTCGTAGGATCTCGATACTGGCAAAGGTTTCACTGATGGAGGAGATAAGATCTGGAACCATTCTCATCAGGTTCTTCATTCAGGCCAGTAGCACTTCACTGCAGATTATAACAAGTACTACAGATATTTTCTTAAAGCATGTTGTCACTGACCCTGTGTCATGGAGATGACCAAACAAGTTAAAAACCTTGCATACAAACTGGCATGAGTCTTTTTCTCCTAGTATACTGAATGCTATCATGCTAGGCACTTTCATCCCACCTAACTCTACATACATTAACTGAGGCATCTAAAGTAGACAGTCTCCTTTTATGATCAATAGAGATGAACAGGTATCTCCAGAGTATGACTTAGCATAGCTGAAGCTGGAATTGACCTCAAGAAATGCTGCTTTCTCTTCATGGACTACAGAGGGAGCCTCAGGCCTCATGACTCTTAACTTACGGACCTCARCAAATGCTTGATACTGTGTGTGAGAAATTCAGATCACAGAGATTTTTAAAAGTAACACATTTGATGGAACAAGCATTTTTTCCAGAAATAACTGTATTTCAAATCATGTAGATGAACATTTTTACTTTCACAAGTGAAATCACAAAGTCACTACAGTTATTTATGGTGTAGTCCTATAAATCTATAGGATTTATGGTAATCCTATAGAGCAGCAAATGATGAATACAGTTTAAACATAGAGGAAGGTGGTCTTTAYAAGGGTGAGAAGATGTGGGTTTCCTATACTAATTTCTCATTTCTTATATCTAGGCAAAGAACTTAGAAAATTTGGGTATCTTTGAGGAGCATATAGTTATACGATTCATTTTGCACGGATTGCCAGCATTCAAGGATTCAAAACTCTTTATAAAAGATCTACATTTTGATGAGGTACCAGTGAGGATCTACCTCCCAAAATTGCCATCCACAAACAAACGGAGAGGAGTCATCTTCTTCCATGGAGGATGCGGGATGTTTGGAAGCATCAGTAAGAACCTGAAAAGGATAACATGCTCATTATGACATTATAACATTATCTATTATGACATTAGAAATTAAATATTATGACATTCTAACAGCTATTTACGATTGTTAATTATAATTAATCTAAGAGGTACCTGAAGCTTAGTTTAGGAGAGCGAGAAATGGAATGCACTTTATTCTTATTTTTATCTGCTTAATCTGCCTATTTAATATTTAAATTATTCTTTATAGGAAAGAGCATTCTTTACAGCATATCTATAGTAGGTGGCACTGCTGAATAAATAATACTTATTCAAGAAAATTGACAGAAGTTATTAACTCCTGCATTCCTCTCTCTGATCTGTAACTACAGCACGCTTACTGGCACTTTCATAAACAGCATTCATGGTAGTTCAAGTGGCCTATAGCAGCTACTTTTAAATGTGTGGCAATGATGCATATGTGTTAGCTAGGTTGTCCTGATTCAGTTTAATTTATCAGAGAAAACAATCACAAATATGTAATTTAAAAAGTTCTAAAAGATATCATTTCCACAGGTGCTAGACATGCGTACATACTAAAATTTAGAAATTTGTAATGTAAGGTAGAATACATCACTGAGCAAACACCTGTAAACCAAATCTTCTGAATGTAGGAAATTCAGCATTAAGGTTTAAGTAAAACCCAATATATTTTTAAATATACCAAAACAAGCTTATTTCCACCCATAACCTCATTATGAAAAACATACAATTAGATATTTTAATATAACATAATTTGCATACCTTGGTTTTCTGCCTAACTAGACCAGCAAAATATGCTGCCTTCTTGGGAGGCGTATCTGCCATGTCCTTTTTTCTCCAGAAAAAGTCAAATCTCTGCTTCAAATATAAACTTCATTAAGACTTAGCTATAGTATCAGAATTAGCATTTTCACAGCTAAATGATATGACATCCCTAAGTAAGTCTCAGGTCCTCTTACAATTATTTAAAATAATGTAATAAGCATTTGTAAAGGTCTAAGGCTATTTTATACCTACAATCATTCTAAGCAGCTGTGCACAATAATAAAAAACATCCTCATTTTCTTTACAGATCAATAATCTCCCTAAAAGTATGGGCTTTCCTGTGTGTCCTTATGTTCAAAAATCTGGACTAATTTGATCCTAGGGGARATTTGGGGAGCCCACTAAAATGGCAAGAGGCCCACACTGAGAATGCAGTACCAAATGTCCACTCTCTTTAACATGCAAGTTAATCACTTATCTCCGTAGATCTCTATCACGGCAATACGTCATAAGAAAAGGAGAGGAGATTTTGTTCACGTATTCTAAGATATTAATTCTCTTTAACAACATTTGCTCTCCAGGAACCTACGACAGAACATGCCAGTACATAGCCAAAAATTCTGATTCAGTGGTTATGTCTGTTGGGTAAGTGAGCTCCACCCAGTGGTAGAAATGAGAAATACTTGATATGGCTTTATAAAGGTACAAAAAGTAATATGTATGCCAACTATTTGCAGTAGAACAGACAGATTTGTGTGTTTTATATTGTTATCACTATGAAAAGGATTGCCTTTACTCTTTAATAACAAATTATAAGCTGTTTTTCTGATTTCAGGTTTTTATATTTTAGGAGACTGTGAGGATAAAGAGTAAATATTAAATCTAAAATGTAATAATATTTTCCTTAAACTACACGAACCACTAGTTCCTTTTAAAGATGTTTTGCTTACAGAAAATGGCCGAATGTATGAAGAAACTTTAGTTTCCAACAAATTCTTCTGTGCAAAAATTCATTAGTAATAATTCACTTGTTCCAATGAATAAAATAAGTGACCTATTGTCTTCAGGAAGCTATTTTGCCACTACAGTAGATGAATAACCAGTGTTCCCGATGTAAAAAGTTTAGGAACCAGAACTTGGTTGGACCTTACRGGTAGGCAGGATTGACTTACAGCTGCATTCACATGCAGGGTCAGCACAAACGGGAGAGCTGCAGACTTCCCGGCTGGCAGGAGCTCTGCTCTCGGAGGGCTGCGTGCCCTCAGCCAGCCTGGGAAGCGAGCAGAGGTGCAGCTYTGGGTAATGCGGATGACTGTACAAGCCCCCATGTTCTGTTAAACAGCGCTACAATAAAACTCTACGAGCCACGGTCTCTGAATGACAACAGACACGGAAGAGGAAGCCGTTCTGTTCCGCTTCAGCGGGCAAAATTTTAAACTGAATAAGTAAAACTGCCTTTGCTGTATTTTTGCAAATATATGCTATATGGATGGATTTAAGATGTCATATTTACACACTCTACAAATGTATGTATTTCTAGTAATTGCTGTTTTGTGTACTTTTCAGGTATCGTTTGTCTCCTGAGCATAAGTATCCAGGCCAGTTTTTGGACTGCCTCACCGCTACTGTACGCTTTTTGCAGACTGCAGAAAACTACGGTGTGGATTCTGACCGTATTATCATCTGCGGGGATAGCACAGGGGGCACTTTTACTGCTAGTGTTTGCCAAGAACTGGCAAATAGAACAGATACCCCGAAGATACGYGCCCAGGTGATGATCTACCCATTTCTCCAAGCCCTTAACTTTAATCTGCCCTCTAACCAGARAAACGCTTTCATGCCCTTACTGTCSCGGAAACGTACAGTCCGTTTTATCCTGAAGTACTTGAATAAGGATTCCTCTATGAAAGAAGCTGTTTTGGCAGGTTCTCATGTTCCCGAGAATATGAAATTGAAATATGGGAAATGGATAAATGCAGATCTCATCCCAAACAAATTTAAACAGGGCTATAAACCACCACAGTCCACTTCATGTGTAGTTCAAGTCTATGAAGAAGTAAAAGAAGTGTTTGAGACAACATTTTCTCCACTGTTAGCGGAAGATWCTGTTCTTTGCCGCCTACCTGATACCTGTATAATTACCTGTGAGCATGATGTGCTCAGGGATGATGGACTGTTGTACAAGAAACGGCTAGAGGACAACAACGTAAAAGTGACCTGGTACCACCTTGAAGAAGGCTTCCACTGCACCCTGGGGTTTTTTGGTTACAGTATTTTCTCTTTTCCATCATCAAATAAGATAGTGGACCATATTTTAAACTTTGTAAAAGGYTATTAAAATGCCTTCTAGAATACAGTGAAGTATATTATGTAGACTGAACATATTTCAGTGATATTTATCATATTTGCTATCTGTCTGTATATTGGAATCTAGGCAAGAAACACTAAGTTATGATAGCATGGTCTACTGAATTCTGATTTTCAATTGATATTAAATGGGAACATAATCTACTTTTCTTCTTCTGTTTTTTCTCTTAATCCATAAATTGGTATCCTTGCTTTGCAGTTTAAATAATTTTGTTCTCTTCTTCTGTTAGTAAGACATGTCCAAGAAAAAGACTTCATTATTAAGATAGAAAAATGCTTTTTAAAGCATGTAACATATGAATAATAATCAATATGCACACATATTCACATAATGCATACAAAATCAGTATGATAATATGAGCAGCTGAGACTGGCAATGCAAAAGGAGTGAGGGAGAACATAAACAAATGGAGCAAACGTAACTGAATGTCCTCTAACTACCTATAAAGTTCTTCTCTGAAAAGTACTGGGTTGTATTCTGAAGAGAATTCTGAAGGAAGAGAGAAACATGGTGCTTTTTAACTTTTTTGTAACTAGTTAAATATTCAACCTGTTTCCTTTGCTCAGGATTTCAGGAGGAAATACAGAAAAAACATCGAAGCTGCTAAAATAATTTTTGCTAATGTCCAAAACAYGAAGGAAAAGAACTTCTCAGGTCAGTTATTAATTTGCTTGTTAGGACAGATCTACATTTGTTAAACACTGATGCCAGGGTAAGTGCCACGGCATGTCAAAAAAGCTGGCCATGCAATGACTAAGAGTTGTAAAATATTTCGTCATCGTTATAGAATCATCCTGCATTTGTGATATCTATGCATGTGCGAGTGTGGAAAGAGGTTAGTATATATCTTCATGCTCTGCCAGCCCATCTGTGAGTAGGAAGAAAATGGTGGGTTAAATTCTTAGCATTGTCACCGTATTAATTAAATGTGGTGAAAAGTCTGCAGTTACAAATCACTGGAGCAACAAGTAATTACTTGTGAATTCTCATCCTCTCATCCCACTCAGCAAAATGAAACGATGTTTCTTCATGCTTTGTTGACTATGCTATTTGTTTCATTTTTCCTATTGTAGGTATTAGTCATTTATTCTTTTAGTCAAAAAAAAAAAAAACAAAAAAAAAACAAAAAAACAAAAACAAAAACAAAAACAAAAAAACCTTCCAAGAGCAAATAACATGACAAAGCTCAAGATGTTCCACTGCTTGAGTATTACAGGAATTGCTTTGGTAATATAACCTGATGGGGAATTGGGAATTTGGTTTGGTTTCTCATCTTAAGGTGAGGGTTGGCAAATGAACTTACATATTTGTAGCAGAAGCTAGAGCACCAGTGAGTGAGTCAGTCTGCTACAAAATCAATGAAAAAAGCTGCATCACATTTGAGCAGTTAATTCACATCAAAGCCTGTTCTGCTATAGCTATACTATTATATGTACATGAGGAAGCTTGGCTCAAAGTTAGTTGTCAAATGCCTTCAGGAACAGCCCATGACAGTGATTGGGCATATCTTTATTCAGGATTAATTTATTACACGTATTGCTCTTCTTTGCCTCTTCCGTGTCAGGCTTGTTCTTTTCTTGGTATCTTTTTTTTTTTTTTTTTTTTTTCCCGTCCAAAAGTTTCCTGAAAGGAAGCCCCTTCTCCTGTCTAAAGCAAGGGAATTTGTAACTAAACTGACATAAAAATTCAAAGGTCTTGACAAACTGTACTGCCAGTGACAGGGCTTTCCACTGGCAGTGGAAAAATAAGAAAATAAATGTACACATAAACCTGCATAAAAATTTAACATAACTTAGAGTCTCCACACAAACCATTTAGCATATGTTGCTCAAATCAGGCCTTTTCAGACCTCAAAAAACACAGCTGAATCCAGCCAGGCTGTAATCATCTTCTCTATGGATTAATAATCCTCAGGTTATCWGATATTACTTACACTCAAATAAACCCCCAATCCTCCATGCTAACTCGTTCATGTAACTTCCCCATTAAATACCACTTCTGCTTTGTTTCTCATCAAAAAGCTTGAGATTATCATCACTACTAAAATAGTAATTTTTTTTATCTTTTTTCACATGCCATTTTTGTATTGTCTTCCTTTCTCCTTTACTTGCTTAGCAAGCTATTCTCGCCAGCACTTCTTTTTCTCTAAGAGCCAGTTTACATTTTCATGCATGAGAATCCTGCAGATGCTGATCCCTTCCTCTGCAATTCCCCAAAGACATTATCTGCTCCCCACTTCAGTTCATTTTCAACACTCTTTGATGGAGCTGTATGATGCTTTACCATGCATAGGTAAGAAATGAAACAAAAAAGCAACAGCAAAAGAAAGATTCTTTCATTTTCCACACTGTTCTTGAATCACATACTCTTACTTTTGACTCTTTTTAATGATGACTCATGCCTGTAATTCAGCCTTACTATGTTTCCTAAGATATTTGAAAATAACTCATAGGCTTGGCAGAGCAGGCTTCATATTTTGTGATCCACTCCTGTCCTAGTTTTGTACCCTATCTGTGTAAGAAAACAGTATCAACAAAGTTATGGAATAATGGTGTTGACTAACAACAACTGCAGCCTATTGCATTACGTTGTAAAATTCTTAATCCTCTTTATCCTTTCAGTGTAACTTATAATTAACATTTGCAATAGCCTCTTGCCATTGGCAAATATCATGCAAATATCTTAGTAGCTCTGGCAAATCTCTCAAATATCCTGATACAGAGCACTCTAAGATTACTTCTCTGTCTCTTCTGTGCTTGCCAAACTCTGACTGGACTGAGCAGAAACTTCTGGGAGCTGCTTCACCTTTRGCCCTAAATGATGGGCTCCCTGTAAAGCAACCTCTTCCCCTGAGCCATACTGGTGATCAACAGGGATGTTGAGAGAGAGAAGACTGAAAGGTATTCCTTGTGTAGGCCCCTCCAATTTGAAATTCATTTTGCTTCTTGATCATCACAGCTGTTTTTGCTACTCTTCTAAATATTTTGCAGAACTTCTCTTTCTTCATCTCAGGTATTCAGTGATGGAGGTGGGTTTAATTCTTTGCTCAATCGGATGAAATCTATGTTGAGACGTATGCTTGCAGCAGTGAAAAACTAAGATTATAGGGAAGCTCAGTATGTAAAATGATTTCTTATGACGGATTGTACTAAGTTACGCATTTCTTTGTGAAGCRCCCAGGATTTTTAGAAAATAGACTACTTTGTTAGTTAACAAATACAGGCATTAAATTACCCAATATTACAAAAATTATAAAACCCTAATATACATATATAACTGCATAAACCAATCAAGTAAATAGTAAGATTTTGCATTTAGGTCCTGAGATGGGCGGAAGTGCCAGGCTTAAGGACGTTCCATAAAATTCTACTTCGTTTGTTATATGCTATGAAATGATCACATGATCACATACTATTTTACACACATCTCATTCAGTGCAACTCCCTGACAGTTTAGCAATCCAATATGTCTTTTTTCTTCACCATTTAAAGTCTAGATCTAGTCTTCATTTATGGGCCAAACTCTACACAGATCATTGAATTAATTTCCTCCTGAGATTATTCCATGGCCCTTAAATCGGTAACAAATATTAATCAATTTATCTTTATAATATTTCTGCAGTCTTATTATCAACATGTCTTGTTCACATGCATTTTAATGTATATTTAGATTGATGGTTATAAATAAGGTAGGTAGCTTATAAATAAGGTAGATAGGTAATTAGAGAACAATACATACTGAAAAAAAGTATTTCTTTTTAATTTTATGGTAGTGACTCTAATATTTCTTAAAATGTAGAAAGTAGTAAAGTCAAATTGTCTCCATAGAATTTTCAGTCCTCTAATATATTTTTGATTAATCACAGATCCACTACACGTCTTCTGTTCCTAAAATAGAGTGTTTGCACATATAAAAGCATTGCATATTTTCCCAAGTGTGAATTAATTTTTCAAAACTATTACTCATTTAAACATTATTTTTCCTATTTTCTAGGAAAAGATACTAAACTTTTTTTTTTAAGCTTGTTTACCCAGACACCTCCTAACAGCATGTCCCTCTCACTGCCTGCACATTCAGTAAGTCAAGTACTTGAACACAACCAGACCCAAACTTGCAATCTGCCTACAGAATTATGCACACCAATGTCTTTCACAAGCAATCATGCATACGTAAGCAATTATGCATACAAAGAAATACACATAAATGCAAACGTACACAGGAAAGTTGCTGCATCYAACAAGCCATTAACAGATACTGCCTCTCAGCTCACAGCTAATGGTGTTCTGGGCATGCTGCTCAGCATTTCTCCGCAGTAGGCTAGTCAACCAGATAGTCAACCAGATTTCCAGCACCAAATGGCTCTCGCACTCCACGGAACTGAGCAGCAGCCGCTCGGGTCAAGCAGCACCRACCCAGGTGCTCAGGGGCACAGAGCTTTCCGTCACCTCAGCCCAGGCAGCTATTCCTACCTAGCACGTCTGCGTCCAGCCTACTAAAATGCCCCCCAAACAGTGCTGTGATTCAGAGACAGGCAGAGTTACCAGGACTGACTGGAGACTCCATCAGGGAATGTTTCGCAGCTGTTGCACTTGCCTCCACCTCTCTCTCCTTTATCATGTCCCACTCCACCGACAGTGTAAAACCTTACAGATGCCACGCTYGGGCTGACAAAAAAGATTTCAGCCGCTGACATTTAGCTTGTCACTGGAAATAAATAAGAAAGGGAGCTCCTGGGACAGGAGCCACAGGGGCTTTGGCCACATGGACCAACTCCTCTGGTCTCTTCTAGGAGGGTAAGACAGTGAGTAAAAAAAGTTAGAAGTGGGAGAGAGAGAGAGAGCATGCCGGTGAAAGGTTGTTTAGGGAACGCGTCCCCAGCCCGTGACTCAAACAAGCTTGCAAATTGCTGAGTCTACGCTGGTAACGTAAGAGCTACTCCTTGTACCTGCAATACCCAAATAAAACCAGTCCACTTCTTCAGAAACCACCCAGCTTGTTTCTTTTAATGCTGATGTCCACATCCCTCTATTGAGAAAATCTGTGTGGAAGCTCTGAGAGTGATGACAGGGTATTGGTGGGGTGCTGTGATGTCTGAACCTAGTTGACGTGCCCCAGAGAGCCCACGTCTTAGCAGCTCCTGGTAAACCGGCTACCAGAGGGACTGGCACCAAAAAGATTTGGAGGGCAAATAAGTAGTAGGGGAGCAGGAACCTCAGAACAAAGGAATCCGCCAGAAGTGTCAGAACACTGCTTAAATTACCAGAGGGGAACACTTAGACCACACCTGACTCATTGGGGCCACATGAAGTGTAGCACAAGGCTGATTAATTACTTTCACTATTAAATGCTAAAGAAGGCAGCTGCAACTGTTTTGTGTAACAGTATATCCTGACGTTCTTGTCCGAGCTGTGAGAAAGCTGAATTCTGTATGTACCTCAGCCTTGATGGGTTTGAACTTACTCCTTCCAAGAGAGTGTCCCAATCATCAGGCAATGTGCCTTTCACCAACACTCCTTGTCGAGCTAGGACACTGTATCAAGCATTACAAGAAAGAATAAACAAAAAGGAACCTGATTTTACACTCAGTATGGGAACAACTTTCCGACAAGGGAAAAGGGCTGCTGGGAAAGAATCCTGAAGGGATTGTTGGATAAAATGAATTAACAGTTTGGGTAGAGGGAGCAGAACATCAGATCAGCTTCTTCTGRATAGCACACCACCAGGCTCTAAAAGAAGTTCCTTCTTGTTTTTTCTATGTAATTAAACAATGTTTTCTAGAGTTGGGAGTCAAGTCTGAGCTCTGTCTTCTTTCCAATGCAGGTGCATCCTAGAGCTTTAACATTCTCTGAGATTAAGTTTTATATTAAGACATATCCCTAGTTCAGCATATCCCATGCACTCCGACAAAACAATCTCATACAATAATTTTATCCACACAGCTGCTTTCGAGAATGAGAATAGTAATAATTTTCTGCCTAAACACACAGTCTGGATAGACAAGCAAAAGGGGGGGAAAAAGAATCATTGTTCCCAAAGGTAACATCTTAGGAGCTGAAAAAGCTTTGCTTTAGGGATACTTTTTTTTTTTTTCATGTCAAATCTTGGCACTAATGATTTGTTTACTGAAGAATATGAGCATGTTAGTTCCAGAGGTAGGGCAGAGATGCTACAGTTCACCATCGGGTACCCAGATGGGCTCCTAATGTCTAGTCGTTATTACTAGATGTGAAAATATCAAGTCTAGGCTTCGTTTTCATCAGCTGGAATCATATTTGTACTTGAAATCACACCTGTAAGTAATGTAYTCGTCAGAAGACAGACTCTACAGTATCCTGAAGCTCAACCAAGAGGCTGGGGCCAGGGGGGAAGGAAACATTCTCATGTTTTCACTTGCAAGACAGGAGCCATGAAGGTGCAACAAGCAAGATGCAAAGACACTTCAGATTGCAACTGCTTGGTTTTGTTAGATTCAAAGATGTAACTGCCTAACAACATGCAAAATCAGTAAGTCAATCAAGTTGCATCCCAAATGGCTATTCTGGCGTGAGCTGGAGGTTAGAAGCCAAGATAATCACAAGAAAGGGAGTCTTTGGGAATGGACTGCTTGTATTTGCTTTACAGACTCTAATACTAGATTACTCCGTGAAATTCACCCCCGCAAAAAGCACTGAGACTAGTCACCACTTAAAACCTCTTGAGTGCTTTGGTCAAACCTGGGTGCCAGGTGAATATTACACTGGCCCCCTGTGAAGGAGAAATACAATTACATCAAATCTGACTTGAAAACTGAGCGTTCTCAGCAATGGTTGTAATGGCCTGGACGCAACTTTCATTTGACTAGGTTTTGTCTCTAACCCTTATCAGAAATTCATTTTCTATATGCTACATATAATATGCATTACATATAATATACCTCTTAATACATGACTGTTGTATGCTATTTGAGATCGACCTCTATCATAAGACTCCAATCCAAGYATAATAAAAACCAGCCTAGTGCTGTTGACTTCAGTGGAACAAATCCACATCTGATGATACCGTTATGTAGTATTATATAACCACASCTATATCCTTCAGAAATGATTGACTGAGTTAAATTTTAGCAACTGAGAATTTTGCACTTTTGAATTTTGCTCCTCTGGGTTTGTTGTCGGTTGTTTCATTATTATTATTTTAGCAATAGTGCCATAATGTTTGAAGGCCCTCAATAATGTATCATAGTGGTGCTATATATATATGTATATATATATATATATAAAAAAAACTGAAAAAAAACATCCTTACCTTGAAAAGACTCCATTCTAAAACTAGAAGATCAGGAAATCTGAAAAAACATCTCTATTTTCACATAGTGAAAAATACATATATTTTCAATTGAGGTCTATATGTCTGTGTATGTATGCATACATATATATTTTCAATATGTTCAGGCTGSTACTTCTACATTTATTATATATATATATTTAGGATACACATAAAGGTAATGTGAGATACCCAAAATATCCTGTTAAATGCGTTCTTATTGGTACCATGGCTAACAACAGAAGAAGGTAGTGCATTATCCAACACCATTTCATACGACTAAATAACAGGTTAAGRGATGTTTTTGTGAGATGAAAAACTTGATTTTGTTAGAAGTTTGAAGAAGTAAGGTGCGTGGGCAAAATAAATCAAGAAACTGAGCAGCTCTGAAGGTGATTACTAAGAAATCCTGTTCCACAAGAACTAAGAAATAATAGAAACTTGACTGTATTCAAGAAATTGAGAGCGACATAACAGGTTTTTGTCTTCTCGTAACACTGACGCTACAGATATTATGTCAAGCACTGGTTCTATGGTGATGGGCACAGAATCAAAACACATTAGATATTAATATGAAAAACTGCTTATGCAAGCCTCTCCTGTGACTAATTCTATGGTTTGATTGCCACATGTTTTCATTTTCCTATTGGCATTTTTAAAAGCTAGATGACAGGATATGAAAAGAATTGCTAATCCTGCGCCTTTATCTTCAGAAATACTTCACAAGTCAGAGGTATAAGGTAGTCACAGCTGGTTCTTCCATTTCACTCTTAACAGTACAGTGAGATGGAACTTCTCTCAGCATTTTTTCTTGTTATTTTGACTTTCTTGGTGGTAATGGCATTCTACCACAAACACCTCATGGCAGAAATCCCTCCTGGATTTATTCAGCGCAAAAAGCTGTGCTTTTATCATTATTTCCTGAATTTTGGTTTTGTTCTGGTAAGTAAACCTTGCTTGAAGCTGGACTTTTAACTTAAGTTGCTGATAGAGGTTTTTTAAGAATTAATATTTAAATATACTGCAAATATTCAGCTTGATGTATTTGGTGATGTGAGCCCCACTACAGGTACCTTCAGCTCAGCTGGGTATGCTGGACTCTACTGCTTGCTGTAGGGCATTAAAGGTAACAATACTGAAAAAAAAAAAAGTTCTGCAGACAGTATAATACCCTGTTTTTTTCTGATGGCTTAAGCTTTAGATTTTTTAATTCTGTTGTCTCAGTGTTGGAAGGCTTAAGAAACAATTGCATTGGAACCTCTTGTCTACAYAATAGTGCGCTTATTTGGAGAAGGAGCTACTAAATGATATGTGCATGTCATCTCATTTCTCTTTTACAWCTACATCAGTCTACTTCTGAGCCATCTAAGAGAGAGCTGCTGATGGTCTTTTGCCTTCAATGCATCTGTATGACTTCTCTTTTTGAATTAGTATGTGTTATTAAAACTCCTGAATTCATTGTCCCCTCTGTCATCTTATACCTATTTTTTTCTGTGACAGCTAAATTATTTTTTTTTTTTTACTTTTAGCCTTTTAAATTATGGAAAAAATCTTTAGTTTCTTTGGGTTCTGTATTATGTTTCACTGCAATCTGGTGTTCTAATGTTATTATTTCTTCCTTCTTTTACCTGCTACATTCCTTATTAAGTTTTGTTTGAAGTCAGCCAGTAAGCTTCCAAGGACATTACTCATCCTGTCTCTTGAGAACTGCCTCACCCAGGTCTGAGCACTGCAGACTGTAAAGTAATGCAACAAAACAGGATAGTGATAGAAGTTAAATTAAGTTTTCTTACTACCTACTATAGTATATGTGCACTTTCACATTTTCAAAATGCTGTATGAATGTCCTTTAATAGCTTCACTATAGCCATCAGACAAAAATTATTTCTGTGTAATTCATAGACAGAAGGCAAAACTGCAGAATTTAGAAACTCAGTGGTGACTGATGTAGTTCTCTACTTCTGATCTCATCATTTTATATCCTTTCTGCTGGCTAGCGAGAGACCAAGGAAAAGCACTGTACCACATCAGCTCAAAGCAACAGGAAGATAAAAGTAGTAATGCACAGCTACACAAAAGTATAAGTCTGAGTCATTTAGCTGCTCTGGGTATTGCTCTCAGGCTGATTATTTATGTGAAAGTAGCTGGATCCTTTCATGGGATGACAACCCATAATGCCAAAATTGTAGGGAAAATTACATAAATCCAATGTGCAGATGAGACAAACAGCTGTTTCTGGTTCTACCTCTGCGAGAGACTCTCAGCCAGGATCTCTGCTCTTGCTTTTGGAGAAGCGTGGAGGCAGGGCAGAAAGTTCTTCTCAGGCAGCTGCAGAAGACAAGCTCAGTTATTCCTGTCAAATCTACTCTCTTTGAATTTCAAACATTGGCAGATAGGACATTACAATATAGATGCATCTGTACCACCACTGTAACTGTCCACTTTGTTGTCAGAATGAGCAGGAGATAAAGTTGTCTGTGACAATTCTCCAGGTACAATGGAAATTTGCACTAATTTGTGGTTTCTTCCCCTTTATTAACAGGCAAAAACTTCAGAAAAATTAGGTCTTGCCTCAGAAATCCATGTCATCAGGACTATAATGAACACAGTGCCACCATTAAAAGATAAGCATCTTTTCATCAAGGACGTAAGGTTTGAAAAGATTAAAGTAAGAATTTACCAGCCAAAAATACCAACCACTGGCCAAAGAAGAGGAGTYCTTTATTTTCATGGAGGAGTTGGACAGTTTGGAAGCATTCGTAAGAAATTTAAACAAAAAGAGCTATAATTACAAATACTGTATTGTTGCTAACCTGACATGGTATTTCTTAAATGACCAGAAAAATTAATATGTTAAACGTTATAAATAATAAAATTTACCTCAGGATGGCAGAATAATTTTATTTACATGTAGTAAGCACCACGTTAAATATATGGTCTAGGACTGYACTCTCTGATCATACAAAATACCGTGTTTTTTTCCCCTTTTGCTCCCTGCTGCTTACGCAAATGTTGAAAATATCTCATTGTAATTTTATTTCTTTAACAACTCAATTTGTGTTTGTRTGTGTGTAAGCTTGTGCGTGCATGTGAACACTGTTGTGTGTCTTTATAGTGGCAAAACAAGGGCAAAAACTGCATTTTAAAATTTAAAGGGATGAGAGATTAGGTGGTGCCTCATGCACGAGAAAAATTGTGCTAGATGTTTGACAGTTCTTTTTAATAACTTCTCAGCTTTGATGTTACTTTACTAGTGGCTGCAATGGTGCTCTCTGTCAGCTTTTCACAGAGCTGATCAGAAAAAGGCAGTGGTATAAATTCCAGGTTTCTTACTGGCAAGAAGATTCCCACGGACATTAATGAAACCGTGAGCAACGTCCAGTTTACACCATGCCAACAACAGCAGAACTACAGTGGAGAATTACAGTGTAGCTTTATTCACAGCACCGAGATAAGAATTTCGTAATATTTTAATTTGAATTGTTTTCAAAGCAAGTTACAATTCTATTGAAATATTTTGTTTTACAGGGGCCTATGAAAGAACATGCTGCTATTTCGCCAGAAAAAGCGATTCAGTGATTGTGTCTGTTGGGTAAGTGGACTCAGTCCAGTCACACAGCGATAGCCACTTACGTCTCCTTCTAGGTTGGTAAGTCTTTAACGTCTAGTCAGGGCACGCCAGGTTCACTGCAAACACTGCACAGAGCCCTTAACATTTAATGATCACCTATGTTTCACCAGTACTAATTACTTAGAAAGAATTACATAGCTAATCCTCACTCGCTTCTTTCCAAATGGTATCCATTATAATAATTATATAATTCGTGGCAACTGTTAGGAAATGAAAATGTTGGTTTTCTAAAGCCATACCCAAAACACTTTAAGCAGAAAGCAAACATTGTGTTTGAAGTACAACCATCTCTGTTTTAACATAGTTATCCAAGCTGCCAAGTAGTCATTTTGGTAGAAGTTCTGAAAAATGAGGGGTCAGGGGTGGGGGAAACACATGGGACAAACACCAAAACCACCCAAACTCYACAATTAGCTTGCAATCAATATGAGATAAACTTTTTAAAAAATATTCTGATGAGCTGTAACGGACTTCTAAAAGAATCAATTTTTAAGAATTCAGGAAAAAATTTTAGTCTTGGAATTTGATTAAAATTGCACTAATTACTACTTAAATCCTAAAATGCTTTAAGAGTCATTGCCTCTTATGGATTATGTTCATTAAAAAAAAAAAAATCAACCTATAAAAAAACCACACGAAATCTTTCGTATTTTCATTATAATTTTTCTAAGCTCTTATTCTCTAACATTTTGGGGGGAATGTTTTGTTTTGATTTCTAACTAGTACAGCTGATAACTGACTCATACATCTGTGCCTTGCCAACTAATTCCAGAATAACTCAGTGTGTTCATTCAGTCACCTAAAAGAGGAGTAATTAAAGAATGTATTCTACAATTATAGAATAGTGTACCAAAACTCCTCTAAACAATAGGAATAGTAGCAACTAGGACATCACAGGCAATTATAATTTCAGTAACAAAATTATACTGTCAGAATATTTCCCATCTTCAGAAAAGTCCGTTGTCATCTTTTCTGATGACAACAGGACCATTCATTAGATATGACTATACTAAAAGACTTTCATTCATATTAAGGTATCGCTTAGCTCCTGAGTACCCATATCCAACACAGTTTGAGGACTGTCTTGCTGCCACAATACATTTTATGAGGACTGCAGAAGATTATGGAGTAGATCCTACTCGTGTTATCACCTGTGGAGACAGTAGTGGAGGTACGCTGGCTGCTGCTGTTGCCCAAGCAATGGTGAACAGAAAAGACCTCCCAAAGCTGAGAGCACAAATCCTGATATATCCTTTTCTCCAGGCTGTGGATTTTAATTTGCCTTCTTATCAGCAGAACAAGACATTCCCTATTTTGACAAGGGAACAAATCCTTCTTTTTGGTTTGAAGTATCTCAATAAGGACGTAACACTTCTGAATGTGCTCTTTGAAGGTGCCCATATTCCAGAAGATTTCCAATTAAAATATCAGAAATGGCTGAGTCCTGACAACATCCCTGAGGAGTTTAAACCAAGAGGCTACAAACCAGGAAAAATAATACATCCATTATCAGACGAACTCCGTGCACTAGCCATGCCTACTTTTGACCCAGTTTTTTCACCACTAATAGCTGAAGATACTGTTATCGCTCAGCTTCCTGAGGCTTTCATTTTGACCTGTGAATTTGATGTGCTTAGAGATGATGGACTGCTGTACAAGAAACGATTAGAGGATCATGGTATAAGAGTGACCTGGTGTCATCTGGAACAGGGATTCCATGGCATAGTATTCCTAGCTCCTCTTGGTAGGATAGTATCATTTCAGTCTGGAAATAAAGGCATAAAACAGATAATAGATTTTCTAAAATCGATATAATACTCCACTTCATGTGTTCCTTTCTGATTGGTTGCAAAAATTTCAAGAAACTCTCGATTTTCCTTTTTCTGAAATCACTTCTGAAATTTCTGCAGTGGACTTGTCTTCTTTTTACTTAAGAATCCGATTTGGTGATGGCTTTTGTTTCATTTTTACTCACGATAAACACAATCAGGTGAACTTATTTTTCTCCCTTCTACCACCTCATCAGTGTTTTCTGCTGTACTCCTAAATGCTCCGGTCCTCCAAGACAAGTTATTTGCAGTGTAGTTTGGTTTAATAAAGTTCTGATACTATTAATGCACAAACTGTGATTTAAGGACAGTTTGGGGCGTAGAGTAACAGGGCATGAATCAACAGGTTAAACATATACTGAGCGCGGTCAATGATTTATAAAGGCCTAAATCTGACGGAAGCTGAACGTGAGGCAAGCTTCAAGTGCAGAGAGGGCTGAATATAAATGGGAAGACTTGAGCACACACATAAAAGAAAGACAGCAGAAGAATAAGAAAGGGTATTAGGAAAACAGTTAGACCTAGAACAACAGATGTTGCAAAACTATATTGATTGAGGAATATAGAATCTGTATTAAAAATAGATCATGCATATACATTTTATATTTAGATGCAGATACACAAGAATATACATTAGTATCATCACTATACAAAGAACCTCAGCTAACTCTAGGCCTCGACTGTCTGAAGCAGACAGCAGGATATAGTGATGGATGATACACTGATACCAGATGATGAGCATTAGGGTTCTTGTGAGCAATATTCACAATACCATTCTTGTGTCCTTTTCTGTGACATCCTGCATGGCCTGGGCTAGTCACTCTATGCACCACTCACAGCACCTCTCTGCCTCCTCTAAGCCTTGATCATTCATTTCCCAAGACCTAGAATGACTGTGCGGCTTCCTCTCTCCAGCGATGGAAAATGGGAAAGATAGCAGGAAAGCCACATTGCCCCATTCTCTTCTCCCAACTATTAGTGCTCTTTCCTYRTSCCACCAAGAGCTAGAGCAGAACTGTCATCTGCATGTGGCTGGAGGAGGGGCCAGGCTAAGGGGATCCCAGCAAACTGGAAATGCAGAAGTGGCTCAGTGGTCCTAGTACTATTTCGTGCTGCAGGAGTAGAAGAAAAAGTCTCCAGGGACAGGTCTTGGACCTCTAGTGACATCAGACTGTCTTGAGAACAGGCAGCCTGATCCTCACTCACAGCTCTCCGAAGCCTCACTGCTCCCTTGTCCAAAAGACTGAAATAGTGTTGTGGTACTTGTCGACGTTCTGAAAAATTTGGATGTAACAGCATTTAACAAGATTCAAATCTGTCACTACTAAGATGCGTTATTCATGTTTGTAGGGACAAACATGAACAAGGCTCAGTTTCATATTTTTATAYATTCAGAAAATAAAATCTTAGATAAATTAAATGGTATTTTAAGATTTCCAGATGCCAAAATTTTCAGCATTTCTGTTAAATACAGTTACTCTGGAAGCAGAAGAAAGCCTTTCTTACGATCTATGTCCTGGAGTAGTTCARCAATATTGACTCTCCAATATCTAATAAAAGGTGAGCAGCTGCTTTCCTCCTCCTTAAAAGAAATTCCTTTCATTTTCTTTGTTTATTTTCAAGAAGCCTATTGGGGGGTAAGTGATAGATAAAACCATACAGGGCTATAGCATATCACATAGCTTCTTTTCTTGAGGAAATAAAACTTAACAAACCTACTGCTTTCACAGAGAAAGAGTAGTTAATAAGCAAAATAAACTATAGTAARCATATTATTTATGTTATCTAATACAATCCATGTATGGGGTTACGTCTTGATTTTCAGAGCTTTCAAAAACTCTCTGAAAAAGACAAGATATTTTGCTCCAGTTGTAACCCTAGAATTCCCATCTTTCAGCAGAAATTAGATAAAATAATATAAATACATGAAAATAAGAAGAGCATGAGTTTATTGCTCACAATTAGAAACTACGGGAATTAAAAACAAAAACTTAGCATTCAGGACCAAAGAAGTTTCCAGTCACTGAGTATACTTACATGGAGTCTCGAAGACTTTTTTTTTCATGACTGTATTTTATCTATTTTGGGATATACAGATTTATACTACTTGATATTTAAATAATAGAAATAATTACATAAAATACTTTACATCTATACTTTATATACATTTTGACAAAACTAGTTTATATACATCATTTCTTATTATAAAGTATCATTGTAATTTAATTTAAATTTGTGTAAGGCTGTTTGAAGTAATTTCTAAGATAGAAGAAAAGAATCATTGAATAAAAGTGCCACTGTTATTTTAATATAATTATATTAAATTCATTAATGTCTTATTTTGATATTTTCTTAGAAATGTAAGCAAGTATTGCCAAAATTTTTATCTGATATTACTGGGCATATTTTCTGCTCCACCACTGGTATATTTAAAATATAATCAAAAGTGTGCTGCAGACAATTTTGTAAAGTAGGACTACAGATGCATGAAGACACTCAACTAGCAACAGAAAAATATCCTGCAAAGCTCTGCATCGCTAGGTTATCTATATTCAGCAAAACAGAAAATAAACTTCCCAGAAATATATGAACGAAATTTAGTCACACTCACAAAGTATAATCTCTTTGATGAGGAAAACAGAGGAAGTTTTATATAGCTCTTCCACACGGCTTTTCTGAATTAATACTATTTGCATAAGCACAAAAATTAATACAATTTGAATGAGCACAAAAGCAAAAAACCTTCTACAAGTTTTTCATGATTTCTAGGCACACATTTGATTTCTAGGCAYGCAGTCAACACTGAACATTTTTCGTAAGGACAACCTACCCACCGATTTGGAGTTTACTTACTCCATTGAGATCAGCGGCAGTTTGTCCATAGAAGGGTACAGTCCTAACGCTAGACTAGAGAAGAGGTCAAAAAGAGACAAAAATATCCCCCACTGTCAATTGCCAACTATCTCCTGCGTAATCAAGCCTAAACAAGACATTTGGAAGATATTTCAGATCTTTTCTTTCTTTTATGACTGGAGTGAAATAAMTGATATTTTCAAATTYTTACTACTCACAATAAAATCTCGGAGAAAATACTCCTACAATGAAACCCTTTTCCTGGGTAAAATGTCTTATATGTATTCACACTGTTCAACCAATGCTTCATGCTCATTTTGAGTACAGATAAAATAAAATAGTGAACCTAAAGATTAAAGTAAAACAAACAAACAAACAAACAAAAAGGCAAGCATATTTGTTGCACATTCCTATCACCACATGTCAGTACACAATTGAGCTTTAAATGCCACCAGAGTAACCTGGCAAACTTCTCTAGGCACAGAGGATGAGGACCCAAAAGTCATCACAAAAGGCCAATCAGTATTTCAGATTCAAATTATTTTTACTGAATCTGTTGCTACACCTTCATACACACTGAAGTGCTAGGTTTAATTATAGAACATATTTCAAGCCATCACAGTTTTAAAAAGTTACATTACCTGTCTTAAACTAGCCAAGTAACAGTGGTGTATTACAGAACTTCAGTTCTTCAAGACTGCCTTTACAATGGTTCTTAGTGTCATCCTAGTTAAAMGTCAATATAGAACAACAACTATTTTGGAAAATAAGCAGGAAATGAGAAAATACTCCAAGTAAACATTTGCTATTTATAATAGCACATTTAATACTATTGTCTGTCTTTGATACCCATTCCCTGCAGGATACTGGTGCTGAAGTAAATAAGCAGAATCCTGCAAACTACAGATGCTTTTGTTCCTGTCAGTCCTCCTCTGCCGATTGTCCGTCAGCCCCAACGAGTCACTGGGTTTCCTAACTCTCCTGTTGATAATGAAGAAACTGCTATGCTGAGTCAGTATTTGAAGTAATGATTCTCAAACAAATCTGGCCACAGCAAATTCATGCTGGCTGCAGTTTCAAAATTTGTATTCAAAAAATTTATGATTTAATAAGAATATATTTTGGTGCAGTGACCCATCATGAAATTCCCAGTAGATGTTCTAGAGTAGCTTATTTAGCTACTATACAAGGTATTATAATATAAGCTATTATATAAGCTATTATTTAGCTATTACATAAGCTATTATAATACAAGCTATTTAGCTTATTCCATGTTGGTGAAACGGAGTTCATCAACACTGAGGAACAGAACTGCACAGCCACAGAGATAACATAGAAGAATTCATGCRCACTTCATAATGCTACATAACAAAAACCCTGAGTAGTAGAGTAGTCACTATTTCAAGAATATACCTACTTTGGACAATGCGCTAAGATGTAAATCTCCATCACTGAACGTTAATCCGTAACATTCATCATCATTTTTATTTGAAGGTTTTTGATGCAGTACAGATTTTTAGTGCATTTTTTAGCAGATGTTTAACCTAGCAGTCTTTTGAAAGGAGTGTATTTCAAAGAAGGACTGAGAGAAAGAAAGGAAAGGTTAAAATGAAGACTCACAGCAGACTAAATGGAAGATGGCTTTCAGTCATGAGTAAGAGCAAAATGCGTAAGGAGCGGCTACTAATCTGGGTGGGGAGATGGAGATAACAGAAAGGGAGGATACTGAAAGGTAGGTCAGAGGTAGGCTGTGCAAAGGAGGAGATAAATGAAGCAAACGCATAGAACCTTTAACAAAGAGTATCACAGAGCACTCACTAAGCTGTAATTTCTTAAAGCTTCTTACCATTCCTGTGCAGGAGATATTGAGTCCAAGTCACAGATCAGAAGTCAGAGGCATACAGCTATGAAAAGGTCTGACATGCTTTTAGCCATTTGCGTATGGAAATGCAGAAACGTGAAGGCCAGGATGGGAAATTTCATAGATGCTCTATCTGGTAAAACTGAAGTCTGGTTAAATTGTACTACAAGGTCTAGTTGTCCTACCACGTTACCTGGAGTAGAGTATATTAAAAACAAAACCAAAAAAGACAAGCTGTACAGGAGTGTTTGGAAAGAGAGCAGGGAAAGAGAGGAGGGAAAGAGAAAAGAAGTATCCACCAACTATTATTTCTACTCTTAATTCTTCCTCTCTGGAATACATTWTTTTTTTTYCTGTTTTCTTAGCTTTCTGACTTCCAGATAGCCACTCAACCTGGCTATACTTGACTGAATCAATACTTCAGTCATTATACCTGGTTACTTTACCCTGCTTTAGGTAATCCTTGTAGTGTTTCCTGTATTACACATTATGGCTCCCTAAGAGTCAACTGTTCCCTAACACAGCGTATAATTAGAAGTGAAATGTTTTGCAATATTCAGATAAACA
>NW_028186415.1:927785-989668 GCF_003343005.1 Rhea americana | reverse complement strand
TGCCGTGTGGCTGAGGTGAAGGGAGGTGCCTGTTTCCCAGGGTGAGAGGGGAAATCCCTCCTGGCTCGAAGGTGATGAGTACTGTGGATGCCAGAGGATATAGAACTATATTTTTAGTTTTATAATGATGCCTAAAGGTGAAAAATGATATGCAGTCATAATTTATTGTGTAAATACTCTTACTTTATTTATGTTCTGATTTTTAAAGCTTTAAAAATATTACAGAGTATAATAGTCTTGATCTGTAATTAAAATAGGATATGTAAATAGTTAAGAATAGCCTCTTTGTGGATTGAAAATGAATAGAATTTGAAATCTTATAAAACATACAGTAGAAACATAGATGGTGGGCTGTAGAATATTGTTGCCAATAATTTTTTAGTTTGTAGTGATGGAGCTGAAATGCCTACATGGATCCTTAATTTATTATTCTCTTTAATATTCATGAAAGTTTGGGGAATGAGTGCACACTTTTTTTTTTTTTTTTTTTTTTTTTCAGAAGGAAGGGTCAAAAGACCTAGTGATAAATGCTTGTCTAGTTGTCTTTCCTCCTTCTCAGCACATTATTGGGGAAAAGTCTGCTGAGTTCTACTAGCCAGGCAGCTTCTAATCTCTCTTTATTCGTATTGATCCTCTGTGCAGTCAGCATTATGATGAGATGTTGAGMGGCTTTTTTATTTTAGTTTCCTTTCTTTAGGGGGGAGGGGGCTAAATGTTAAGTATTAATACCTATTAAATTCACCTGTAAGAATTTTTTTCCTCCTCATGTTATTCATTGTAAAAGAAGATCCAATCAAGAGGTTTCCATTCTGTAACTGGAAATATGTAGAATTTTATCACAAAAAGCGTTATTTGACAGTATTTTTATTGAGTTGGCTTATTCTGTCATCTTTATTWTCTCATATGCTATCATTAAAGAAATCAGCCTTGTTTGAGAAAGTGTCCCTGATGGGGTCTGCATGTGAACATTCACTTGACATTAACTCCATTTCTCACAATAGGGAAACCACAAAATTACTAAATTCTCTAAATGGGCCTTACAGTAGAGTATGAGTCGACATGGTTACTGCTGCCTGATATGAGAAGCAAATATGTAAACCAGGATGAGTTTGTGATACCTATCATGAATATTTCAACTCCAAAAGTTTTTTTAGTTGACTAAGTGAAAACATTATTCACAACATGACCTGTAACACATTCRATGCATTCTCTCTGCTGAGTTACTGATCTCCAAGTACGAGGGACATGAATCACCCACCAAATCTTTGAAAAGTATTCTTAAGGTCAATGAAGTAGTTGAATAGCTTTCTGTCTTTTTATGAAAAATAAAATATATTCAACTTTGATATCAACTGATGGCTCTAGAGTATAAAAGCTTTTAGGTACAGGGCAAGGGAAAGGAAATGAAAATGGAAATGTAAGCTTTTTACAGCATAAGCCAAAAGATCTTGGAGTTGATATGAAGGATAGGGTAGCATCTCAGGGGATCAATGATTCAGTCTTTAAGTCTATTCAATCTGTAGTTATTTTACTGGTGTTATACTTTGTAGTTTCAGTAAAATAGTACAAGATAAATCCTAATATAATTGTGTTTTATGATTGGATTTACCAGCTTGTCAACTTTTATCTTTTCTGTGAGCTAAAAGTAATTTACTTTTGGAAGTAATTTTTTTCACTTCTAAAGTGGATTTTAGTCTTTAATTAAAGCACTTTTTCTTCCTTTTATGAACTACTGAAAGCCTCAGGTATGCATGTCTGTGCTATTTCTTAGTTATCTACTGCTCTTGCATCATGATTTTGCATTTTAACTGAGAAACAAGAAGAGAAAATTATTTATTTAGTGTGTTAAACTTCAGTGCCTTATACTGAGTTATATAGTATTGTGAAGTTACTTTCCTTATACTTAAGAATTGTTTCAAGAAATCTGTATTTTGGCACCAAAGACATATTCAAAAGGAAGGGGATTTTATTTTGTTTGGCTTCTATATTTTTCAAGATTACTTTGTGCTTTGTTTCTATGAATTTCTAATCTAAGCTCTTCTGAGATATATGTAGAAAAAGTACCACAACTCCCCTTTATACTGTAGAGAATATTATCATTCAGTTGCTTTTACTGTTAATAACTTTTTCCTGATAGTAGCTGTCTAAACCTTTCCTAGCCTCAGACATCCTATTCTGTTCTGCCCTGCCGTCTCTTGAGACTGTGGATGATTCCCTTTTATCATGTACACTGTCACTACGAGGGCATATGTGGACTGTGGAAAACAGATAATAAACCCTGAGTTTTCACTATTCAAAACTATGTAAATTCCATACAGGATTTGTCCTCCAATCTTTGTGTCTGTTTTGTTTCCTTTGTAATTTCTCTAGTTTTTTTCTACTTTCTTATTCCACTTTGAGGATCAGGATAACAATGTGTAACCAGAGAGATTAACAACCTATAGCTCAGGCCAGGAAAAAAAAAGAAGAAAAAAGAAAAATCCCGATGCTAGTACTAAGTTAAGGGAGTAAATAAATAAAAAAGGATATTTTTCCACAATGTTCTTTCCTTATAAAACAGGTATTTGATAACTAATGTATTCAAGAATTAGAAAGATTCTGCCTAGTCTTCACATGCAATGTGAAGGGAAAATGTTATTCCCTCTGTTTTCCTTAATTAGAAGGTCTTTRGATAGTTTTGGGGATTTTATGTTTCAGTCTAGATAGACAGCAGACATTTAGCATTAATTTTTCAATTCAACTATGTATTTCACTTGATTATTTTTAATAGTTATATGAGTATATTTGTGGGAAAGGGCCTGGGAGTGCTGGTGGACAAGTGGACCATGAGGGCTCTTGTAGCCAAGAAGGCCAATGGTCTCCTGGGGTGCATTAAGAAGAGTGTTGCCAGCAGGTTGAGGGAGGTGATCCTGCCCCTCTCCTCAGCCCTGGGGAGGCCTCATCTCGAGTMCTGTGTTCAGTTCTGGGCTCCCCAGTACAAGAGAGACAAGGAGCTACTGGAGAGAGTGCAGCACAGGGCTAGGAAGATGGTCAGAGGGCTGGAGCACCTGCCCTATGAGGAACGGCTGCGAGAGCTGGGCCTCTTCAGCCTGGGRAAGAGAAGACTGAGATAAGATCCCCTGATTTTATCAATGTCTATAAATACCTTAAGGGAGGTTGTCAAGAGGATGGGGTGGAACTCTTTTCAGTGGTACCAAGTGACAGACAAGAGGCAACGAGCCCAAACTAAAATGCAGGAAGTTCTGCCTGAATATAAAGAACTTCCCTGTGAGAGTGACAGAGCACTGGACCAGGTTGTCCAGAGAGGTTGTGGAGTCTCCTTCTCTGGAGATCTTCAAGGCCCACCTGGATGCAATCCTATCTACCATGCTCCATGTGACCCTGCTTGAGCAGGGAGGTTGGACTGAATGATCTCYAGAGGTCCCTTCCAACCTCAACCACTCTGTGATTCTGTGTGTCAAGTAATGTTGAATTAATAGATATTTATGCACCTTAGTGTATACGTTGCTAGATTTTTTCCTTAACTGAAGTATAAAATTTATGCACAGAAGAGAAGCAAGCTAATAAAACACTGTGAATGACAAACTATTTCAATTTCTTCCCTATTAAAATTCAGGAGGCATTGTAATGAATTTTCTATGAGTAAGACCTTACACCTACTGACATTAGACCAGATTTGGWTTTGTATGCAGATGCTCTGACCAAGTTAATGGAAATGATTACTCAAAGTCTGCCAGGATCTTCAACTTTGTACAGAAATTAGTCTGATGCTCATGCTCCTATATTATTCCATTGTAGTTAAGAACACATAACAGYTTCTGTCCTAACATGTTTTCGGCTACTGGTAACTTTCTGAAATTCTACTTAATGTACAACAGAATYATTGAAAATATGTTGGAAGGTCATGAAGGATTAAAAGTAAAGTTTGATTTTTCATCTAAAATAAATTTAAGGGTCATTTATCAAGTCCTCTAAAATCAGAATACCAGAGTTAAAGCTGGTAGTTAAAGTTCAGCCCTATATTACAGAAAACTCATTAATTCAATTATGTGTGTTCTCATAACCAGGTAAAGTAAACTAATGTGGAGTTTAACACAGGTGTACAATTCCACATATAATTATAGGAATATAAAGAAGTGATGATTCTGTTTTTCTATGTTTTTTGTTTTACTTCCACCCCATTAAAGTTGTTATTTCAGGTTTCATATATTTTTTAACGTGTTATTGCCTCACATAAGGCTTTTACATTAGAATTCTTCTTTCTTCTGGGAAGATATTTGGTCACTTAAATTCCATTAAAATAATAAAAAGATATATATAAGTAAAAAGAGTGGATAAATATTTTGAAAATATTCCTTAACAGATGTATACATACATGTGTGCAAGCAAGGTATTAATTCCTGGAAATGACTATCTAATTTTAAGTGATAGGCTTACAAAATTAGAGTCCAAAAATGATTGAAATACATTTTAAAAAACTCAGAACTCGTTCCTTTTAAAATATGTTATATTAATAATAATAATATGGATATATTATCACATGATTTGAAAATCACATCTTCTCTGAACATTGCCTGAGCAGCTCAGCAATTAAAGTAAGTTTCAAAATAAATAATTTATAAACAATATAAATATAAATAAAGCTTTGATATTTATTTATGTAGATGCTAATGTTCTGGCCATYCTCAAGATAGTATTCACCTGGGTGAATGATAACACAGGAATAGAAGATTCAGCAAATAGATGATAGAAATTGGGTATCTATATGCATCAATTTGCCTGTTAAGTTTAATGTCATAATAGCACAAATAAATGATTAAATTTATACGTAAGATAACTACTGGAATGGGTAGTTAAAATATTTAAGGCTAAAATCAGACATATTCTTGTTAGGAACTTGCTCTAAATCCAATTTTCTTTTGAAATTACTATTTCTTCTTCCTTTAAAAGTAGAAATAAAAGTGATTTGAGATACTGTTTTAGAAATTATGTTTACTCTGTCACTGGAATACCTATTTTTCCCCCTAATAATTAGAAAATCAAGCCAACTAAATGACAAAGACAACCTTCTTAAATGCTCTGCCTGTAAAAATGAGGGAAATAGTACATGTAAGTTACAAACATCTCACGCTTTGAGGACTACTGGAAAACATGTGTGTCTAGAGAAATGCTCTATTTTCTGTGCTACCTACTGATCAAAGCTTTGACGTCAAACATAGCTCTTGGGCATAGCTTTTGTTTAACAATATGTGAATAGTCCTCAAGCAACCAGTGTAACAGGTGTGAATGTAATGGGTAAAGATCAGCAGCTGTCATCTACAGTACTGTTTAACTCGTCTTCTGTTCCCACTTTGAGCATTCAAAGACGTGCTCAAATAATTGAGGGCTCAAAGCATATCCTTCTAGGATCTCTTTCAGTCGCTTGACAGGACACCCATACAGACCATATTGCAATATATACATGCATTACATATATCAATTATACACATTATTGGATTTATTGCTTTCTACTGTCTGAATGGTAGGCTGGAAAAACATTTAATATTGCAGTTGAAGGTGGTCCTTTTTGCTTCCTACCTGCAAACCAAAGCAGAAAATGAGCATGAAAGGTCCATAATACTTTGTCTTCCAAAAATAAGTAGTTAACCGAAATAGTAAAACATAGGCTACATACAAGCAGAAGTGCAAACTTTCTTCACTCCACAAAACGAGATGAGAACTGCCAGTAAGTCTTTTCCGGTGAATAAAGAAAATATCACTAACTTGATAATGTAGTAACTATTGGTTTAAATAAAGGCCCTGCTTCACAAACTAAAATGTGATAGACAGAAATAACTGACATTTAAGTTCTGTCAGTGTTTCCAAATGCCCCTCATAATTTGGATAGTTACCAGTCTAATAAATGCAAAGATTTACATGTACACTTCTACTTGAAGACAAACCTCCTGAAAATAATGAACCAAGTTTACCAGATAGTCTCTGTATCTTTTCCCCAATTACTTTTGAATCGTCAGCACGCTCCCATTTACTGTATGCAGTCAGTGGGTCTGATGCTCTACAGCCGACAGAGTGGGTAGATGCAGAATTATCTTGTGGCGTAATGCTTAAAAATGTCCTTCAGCCCAGAATAAAAGCATGTTTTACTTCACAGAAATAGGTATACAGCCACTGAAAATGTCAGTACATGACCTAAAATACCTTCAAATGTTTGCTTCCATAATCTGTTACCTACAGAACCTGGAACAAGTACACTCATGAGAAATACCATAAATTTGCTCATTAAATGGAGATCAGAAAATAGACTGATGAACTTAGTAAATTCTATTTTAGTTGTACATTTTTAATTTTGTAAATCTAAACTTATATACAGCATGTGGAATTACTTTTACACTTTTGCAAATGAAATCTGAATCAGACTTGCTGTGTACTGGCAAGTAAGTCTTATTTAAAGGTCACAAGGGAAGTTAAATTTATGGTCCTCTAAATTTGGATGACCTTGCAGGACCAAATAGTTCTTCAAAAATGTTACAGTTCCCACACCACCTTGAAAAATATTTTCATTTTGCTACTTTACCTCCTATGGCACTTGATTCTCAAAGCAATGTGTAATATTAGATTGTTGCCACTTCAGCAGCTTCTTTTGTAGCCTGCATATAAGAATTAAATTCCACCCAAACAAGGGAAATTCTTTAGCTTTCATGGTGAAGAGACTTGATGTACGTGAATACATGTGATTTTGACTTGATTTTCTCTTTTTCACGTCATGCCTGATTACCATAAAAAACTGTTAAAATACCTGTACCTACAGGACACAAAGCAAAGATTTTTTTTTTTTTAAAGGACATCTTACAACTTCTATTAGCAAAATACACACAGCTGCTGCAATCCACTCACTTCTTGTGGTTTAGGAGAACTGATGGGTTTTAATTCTTTATTTTCATTTACTGATATTGCAAACCTCAATCTGCCTATATTATCATTTTGATGGTCAGAGGTGCTGCATTATTGATGTTTCCCAGCAGACTTATTCCTTTTGTCCTTTTTCATTAATTTTTAACTTTTCCTCAGGGAAAAAATGACCCAAGCTAGAGCCTGGCTTAGTTCAAGGCTCTGGCTTTGAAAAACTGACTTTCCTGCTGAGGTTGTGAGAGAGAGGAATTTAGTTAGTGCTTGGGAAAAATCAGAGGAAAATCAGGTCTCAAGGAGGAATCATAGGCAACAATAAGTCTGAAGCTGAAAAGGTGAAGAGAGAAACGAATGTGGAGTGTTTAATGAATGAGTAATAAACCAGCTGGAGCTAGGTTAGAGAATGGCAATTCTTATTCAGTGAAAAATGAGACATGGATTTTGGCTGGAATGTTAATGAAAAAATATAACTACTTCTTTGACCACCTTTCCACTTTCTAATTTGACTTTATAAAGGAACACATATATGTTCTTACATATAACACTGCTTCGCAAACTTACTGTAGTCTATGATAATGTGACAGCTGACTCCCAGCAGGCAGAATTGTATTTTTTAGGCAGTTTTGGGTCAAACTGTGTCACTGAGATGCTATTATCATTTTCCTTGGTGCACACTTGTAGATATAGGCCATTTAAATGACACAGCAGTGTAACAAGAAATAATTTGATATCTTTGGTAATCTTACAAAATCTTTCTGCTAGGAGGTATAGACACCATTTAAAGGGATACTTCTTCTAAAGAACTTCACAGAAAATACTAATTCTTTCAATCATCTCTAATAGCTGCTTCTTAACTTGACTTAATYTATACATCAAGTATATTGCAACAGTTTCCATGAAGATTTTATTGAGGCAAAATTGTCATGATCAGCAATATCAAAGCTAACTCTAGAATACCTGTACACCCAGGAGAATGATAAAATAGACTATGAAAAGAGACTGGGGAAGGTTCAGTCAAGATCTACTCCTTACTACCTTACAGTTCAGTCAGGTGCGGTCCCTAAAATGGGAAAGGTTGTGACAGCAAAGGATCCAAATCCAGTTGCTTTGGACAAACCCAGCTGAAAACTAGGTGATTAAAAGGTCAGGGTGCTCACCTGCAATATAGGAATTTCATCTGCAATTTCCTCCTCTACACACCCCCGTAATTCACAGAAGACTGTTCAGCCAGGCTTTAGTATGACTCTTTTAGGCGCTGAAAGTCCCAGGAAAAAGTCAGCCATGCAAAGACTTGCACGAAACTTTGTCTAAGTGGTTGAGGCACTCACTGGGATGCAAAAAGGTCTTCTGGACCTCTTTTTGGTCTATCRGAGATCTTTATGCTGGTGGTCAGTATGCTTAAAGGATTTAGTTTTAACTTTACATGGAAATGTTCTCAGGTTGGTAAAATTGTTACTGCTGTTGAATTATCGATGGTTTTTGCTTCAGTCAGCCTCCAGCCATTTGTATATTAGGACTATCAAAAGCAGTAGCTTTTATTTGTTCCTATCTTATCATTAAAAATAGTTATTAGCTGATTTTAATGTCAAGGGATACCTATATTTTACTCCTCCTGGGAAGTAAATACTCATATTAATTCAATTGCTGTTATTTTGTAAGTTCTGCACTGCAGCTAGAAGAGCTTACCACATCTGAGTAACTTCAGTAATAGATTATGACATTTCTGTCTTCCAGCCAAAAAGACGTAGAAAGAAGTCACTGCTATCTCAGACAGAGCAGACTGCACACTCTACTGGGTGTATATATACCAAGACTTCTTTTTCAGTGTGACRCTTAGTATGAGACATGACTGGAGGGCAGGAGCATATGGCTGCTCCGTAATGTYGTTTTAGGAGGCACTTTTTCCTTGCACATCAGTGGAAGTATCAGATGGTTTGGTCTTTTTTAGTCTAAGTTCCTCAGTGAGAAGAATTCGTTGCCTATATAACATGATCTCAACCAAGTCTTTCTGGTTTTCAGAAGAGCTAGCTCTGACACTTTGAATGACAAGCACAAAAATAGCATAAATAATTTTTTTCAGATAGTTCTGTGATACTGCTAGAGGAATTGTCAGTGAAAGCTAACCATTTTAGTAAAAATGTTTACATACTACAGAAAATGCTTCACAATAATAATTTTTGTTAGGGAGGGAACTCTGATTGGCACATTGTTTTCTTTAATTTTAGCCATCTGGCCACCTCAGGTAATTTCTTACARCATTATAACAATATATTGGTTTAAAGTTATATACATTCTTACGGTCAGAGTAGCTTTCCTGCCTTTTTTAGTGGGGGTAATCAGTTAAATAAGATCTTTACTCTCACAAGTAAATTCTTTTCTTTTGGTTCCAGCTAAAGTGACAGAATTTTCTATGAACAAATGAAACATCTCACTTCTCCCACCAGAAACTTGAAGGCCTGCGGACTGTTCAAAACAAAAGAAAACAAAATGATTTGTGGTGAGTACTGATTCTTAACGAAAATGGGATCATCTGAGAGGTCATGTRTTGACTGTTGAAGTTACCTCCATCTAGAGATTTTATCAAGAATTGAATTAGTGTAAAAATCATGTCTAAATGATAGGTATCCAAACCAATGCTTTCTCAAATTATGAAGAATGAAGAAAGAACAAATGTTCAAACATTTCTAAAGAAAGGCAAAGGTTTCTTTTTCTTTCTCCTATTCCTTCTTGTTTCTTAAATACAAGTGCATTTTAAAAATTACTCAGTTTGTTAGTAGTGCTCATATCGAGGTGTAAACCTCCCTGCTCACAGCACATCAGCAAGGATTTCTCACAGACTTTGTCCTTTGTGATTTGGTAGGTTATCAGCCTTSTTTAGCCTGTTAGTATTAAAATAGTTAACTGCATTTTCTACTATGATAAAAGTCTCAAATCTGGTGGCTGTATTTGTTATCTACCTAGTTCTTGTGATATCACCTAGCTTTAGTTTGCTTCCTTTAAACATTATTGTGCTATTTTCCTGTCTGTGTTTCTCTTGGGGCTCCCTGAAATGAGGCAGACCTCTGTGACTGTCTCAATGTGCTTCCTGTCATAAGCAAATTCCTTATAGTAAGTAGAACTCCGATAATCCCCCTTTGCTTAACAAAGATGTCTCTATTTCCATCTGCAAGATTTTCTTTAAGTAAGAAAATCAGGTGTTTTAGAATTCCTTCCTCCTCCTCCTGCCCAGACATTTAGTGTAATGCAAACAAACCGGCTGGGAGGACAGTCTGTACATGTCTAGCTGTAATATTGACTTATAGGTGTTATAGGGATGAGAGAGATCTGTGTCATACTCACGCTGGGAAAGTTACATCTCCAGGGCRGCCGTCCAAGCCGAATGGCCTAAAGCGGTTGAGCGGAGGGGAAGAATCGTGCTCCGCTACAGTGTGAGAGTTCCCGTGCAAATGAACTTCCAGAGAAAGAAAGGTTACATCTTGCCTCATAAAGAAAAAAAAAATGGTTGAAGTGTTTTAAACTTCAGAAGAGTTTATTTGTATGCTTCCAGAAGTGAATGGGAATCTGGCAAGGTTGTCATGTGTAATATTACTCATCTTCAAATACTCTCTGATGCAATTACGCTGACAAGCATGAAAAATATAGGTGGCCTGAGGACATGTCTTTTCTTTCTACAGGTGTAAATTTCCTCTCCCCCAAATAAGCCAGATCTTTGGTAAGTTTATTTGTTTATTTTAAATTATCTCTGGTTGATAGGTCGAATTTGTTCTGTAAATCAATTCTCTGATGTCTTGTTTGTTTCCTAAAAACAGACAAACTGAAGCAATCTACGTTCCTGAACTGTAAACTCATCTCTATATCCATAAGGAGCACTAAACTTCACAACATAATTTTGGTTTTGGGCACTTCAATGACTGAAAGCCAGATCTTTAGTGGTGTAAATTAATTTTCTGACTGACTCCACTGACTTGCACAAATTTACAGCTGCTGAGCATACGGCTTTACACTTGGAGCCAATTTGTTCGTAAGCCCCATGAAATGAAATGTATTTAGATTTTTCTCCTCCTCCTGACGTTCATACTTACTCATTTCCTTTTTGACCCCCGGTGCCTTTGGGAATGAAGCAAGAAGAACAGCATTCAAGCTTGATTCAGTGAAATTGTAGACAATAGTGTATTCGATTCATATATTACAAATCTGTAGTTTTCACATATATATGCTACTTGCACGACAGGGCTAAATTATGTCAATATATCCCTGTAAGTTTATCCTCAATTTGCATTGCAAGTGTATATCTCTGAAAGCAAATATGATATTAGTATATTTTGCTAGGATCTCTTAATTTTTTATATATACCAGTAATCACAATTCCTCTGAAAATTTAGTGCTATTTTCTTCAGATTAACATGCAGTGTCACCCTGATGTAAAAGCTGAAGAGTTGACTCTTTTTTGCATTATCTGTATCTTTTAAATGGGTTCAGTACTCATTCAAACATGCAAGTAGGGAAATTATCTTCAATATATATTACACATATTACAGATGTCTGTAGCACTTTCTGTGACAATGAGATGTCACTTCACATGACAAGCCAGAGTGTTTTTCACCATCTGTATTCAAAAGACTTCAGCAAATCAATGCTTGTATCTGCCTCTCTAAGGAATGGTTCTTATCAGCTGAAGTAAATGTAGTTAATCTAGACACTTTCTTCTCACTTTTAGAGAGCAGATGCTCTGCTCTTGTTTTGGATCCGCACAAGAGCACAAAGTGATGAAAATGTGTGTCTGTAAAGCAGCAACATTAAACAAGCTTTTCCAAAGTATATTGTTACAGCACTTACTGCTTCATATACCTATCTCCTTTCAAAAAAGGACATCTTTCAAAAGACTGATTTCCTTTCCTGATGATGTTACTAGATAAATCTCTCTTGGCTAGACTTTTATGGAGAACTTTTAATTGAGTTATTTTGGTGATAACATTCATTTACTTACATAGCTTACTGAAAAGAGAAATCTGTTTTCAGTAGACTGTGGCAATGTTTATACCTTTATTAAACAAATGCATTTTTACAATATTTCAGCTGCAAAACCAATTTGATAAAAACAAACAAAATCCATCAAATAAACCATAGCTTCTTCCTCCTACTACATACACCTTAGAAATAACTACAGTCTGAAATAACAATTCATAAACAAAACCAAAATGCCATTGGATTTCTGTATAGAAAGTAATAAGCATGAAGGCAGTTACAGTTTATAATCATGCATAGCTGAGCAGTCCTCACCCAGCCTCTTTGTTGAAACTAATTATGGTTCTGTATGATGACAAGTATTAAAACTATTTCTTGCCAGGGCCTCTTAAAAGTATAATTCTTCATATTTTCTTTTTCCAATCAAACAAAAACAATGTTAACAGAATGTTAATTGTCACTATTATTATAACACAGAATTTCATACACATCTGAAAGCTGTTGAGTAACTGGGAGTATTCATTTAGCCTCTGAGTAGCTCTGTGTTATTATGTCCCCTATAGGTATGAAATATCTGTACTACTGTTGCTAGGAGATAGTAAAGCTATTAGTTCTGGCTGGGACGTGACCTGGGTTTAGCTCTCTTAACACACGTCTCTACCGTGGGCAAGCTCTGTGTGGAAACTCCAGAAAAACAGTAAAACAATTTCATAAAACAATTTCAGCAAAGTACTGAGCCTCAGCTAAAGAAGTCCTGAATAGACAATATCAAAGGACATGTTAGCAGTGGGAAACAGGGTTTTAAAAGAAAAAAAATCCTTCTACCTTTCAAGATGACCTGTCTTAAATTGTTCTTTTGATCATATTTTCTAAATATATACATTTCCAATATGTCCTTAATCTCTTTTCTTGGAGACTACTGTTTTTCCAGTTGATAAATTCCTTATTGTAGTTCTAGCATCTTCTATGAAACAAAATCAAATTTTAATTAATCCTTGTCAGATATAGAACACAGCATTTGTTTCTGGTGAAATATTGCTAATAATTATTGCTAGTGAAAGTCTGAAATCGTCCACTGTTTTTGTTTCTCTAGAAAGAATAGATTTGTCATTAAGCCAACAGAATGGGATTTGAGAAGATCATAGACCTTAAGGAATGGATTATACTCATGATCTCCTGCAATTTGTTGCATAGAACTATCCATAATATTTCTTCAAATGACTTTGAAACATGCCTATAACTTTTGACATATCTAGCCCGTAAGTTTAAGGTTATTCTTGATTCAGCCATATGCCTTTTGCAATTTATTTCACGAGTCTGAGCTTTGCTTGCCTCATCTGTGTTTAATAGAATAATATTTCCGTTTCAGCAAAAGAGATACTTATCCATGGCTGAGAATTGTTTAGATGCCTTGGTAGTTGAAAGCATCTAAGAAGATAAATGAGAGATTCCTTATTAAGCAAGAACGATTTTTGGAAGGAAGATGGGAGAATAGACCAGGAGTTCAGGCTTCTTTCTGATACTTTCAGGCCCCAACAAAATCAGATATCGTTATTTTTTGCTCCTTGATTTTTTGCTTCCTTTTAGGAAATATGATAGATCAGTATAGCATAAGTATTTCCCTAAAGCTTGAAAATACAATTGGAAGCTTAGAATATAAAAATAGTAAAATCAACCTTCACACAGAATTAGGCTGAAGGTGCATGCTCTGAATACACAGGTAGTGATTTACTATTTAATCAAGGTGTGTGGCTTAGATTTATGAGGGCTCATTCAGGGACTTAGTTCTTTCTGCTTAAAGCTAGGTGAAAGCCTTGTTGAAGCTGGATGAATTGTTTCTTTGAGGTGGATAGGGAGTGAAATAAGGTTTTCCAGCAAGTAGGCAGACAAAAATGCTTTATAAAGTGTTAATGCCTTATTTCAGTGGCTCACCAATAACCAGATGATGGCACACACATCCCATGTCATTCTGTTTCAAAACTCTGCTGAATTCAGAAATATGCCCATGTTTCGGAGGGCATGTTGTTTACTGTTTGGGCCCATTTCTTGCTGTTTTCATGCTGCCAAATGCAATACCAGAGGTGCTCAGATATAACAGTGATGAGTACACTAAATGAACCTATAGATAACAGGAAGCTTGCACTGCATTAACATTAAGGATGGCAGGTGATCCATTAATCAGAATTGCTTTAATCGCTTGCATTAACACCGTATCAAAGCATTCTGTAGAATATGTCTTCATATAACTTTTGGAGGTCATAAGCCTGTCCCCTTCCTGTATGGAAAGCCTGAAACTTAATAAGCAAGGCTGCTTACATAAAAGGCCCTTCTTTCATTCCTCTGTGGTGAGTAAAGATTTTGTAAACAGTCGGAGTCTTGAGATAGTGAATGGAGATTCTGTATATTAGCTCAGTCTGAAGGAAACAAAATTCTCTCCTGAGAGGTCAAATTATTAAGACAGAGGAAACCAAACATCATTAAAATGAATATGACATTATGGTTCTCTTGTCTTGATATAACACAAAATTTCTCACAGTCCAATGTGCCTTCCTGTCCTGTTAAATTTGAGATGTCAGATCAGGCATATTTTGAATACATGCCAAAGTAAAAGAAGTCCACAGCACTTGGAACGTGACTTGACTTACGGCAGCTTACAGAAGGCTGGTTTGTTATATAGTGCTAATTCCTTTCCCCTCACTGATRTAAGTTCAGCTTTGACTTAATATGCATTACATATTGTCTAATATTACTTTTTCACTAAAATGCTATGAATAGATCTGATACTGAGGGGGTAAGGATGGAATCCATCAGTTATTCTGGATTATTAAGAAAGTTTGAAGGCTCCTGATTTACATAAAAAAATCTTGTCCAATGTAGAATAATTTCTTTGTCAGTGCACTTTGAGAGAGAGTGAACATAATTTCTGGTGTATGAATGAAATTATTCTTACTCTGCAAAGCACATTGGATAAGTGTTGCAGGCTGTATTTCACAAGTTGTCCAGCAAGCTTTTATGCTTTTGAGCTACTTTGCTATCCCAAAATGACAGCATCTACATTAATAACTAGAAACGGTCAATTTGTGCAGAGAATTTTTGCTACTTTAGTAAGAAGAAACTCTTCTCACGGTGCATAGGCACTATGCTTAGTGTATGTATTGTCCTAGTGCTAGGATATATTCTAATATATTAAAGTATACTTGGAAAGTGTCAGAATGATTTATGCTAAGGAAATATTAGTGGTTATTTAAAACATGGTGATCAGAGTCTATTATTCTGCTTCGGAAGAGCTATGTATCTGGGTAGGATTTTCTCTATTACAGTAGGATAGATATAATTAAAATCTAGCAGAAGAAATGTATCTCYGGCTGGCCTGAATTACCCCGGGGAAGCAGTTCCAAAAGAGGATCAATTTGCTGAATATGCTCTTTCTTAGAAGAAACATTCCAAATAAAACATTCACTGCAGGGGAAGATACATGGCACAGGCCATGCCACCTTACTGCTTTACTCTTTATTTGCATTTGTCATCTCACCTTTACTCCCAAATCAGGGTGAAGTGGGAAAAGCAGTTTAAGATAAACTCAGGAAGTGTGGGTTAAATGAGTGGACATTGAGGTGGATTGAGAACTGGCTGAAAGGCAGAGCTCAGAGTGTCGTCATCGGTGGTGTGGAGTCTAGTTGGAGGCCTGTGGTTAGTGGCGTCCCCCAGGGCTCGGTCCTGGGTCTCATCCTGTTCAGCTTCTTCATCAATAACCTGGATGAGGGACAGAGTGCCTCCTCAGCAAGTTTGCTGATGATACCAAGCTGGGAGGAGTGCCTGACACACCTGAGGGCTGTGCTCCCATTCAGAGAGACCTGGACAGGCTGGAGAGCTGAGTGGAGAGGAACCTCATGAAGTTCAACAAGGGCAAGGGCAGGGTCCTGCACCTAAGGAGAAATAACCCTAGTCACCAGTACAAGCTGGGGGCTGATCTGCTGGAGAGCAGCTCTGCAGAGAAGGACCTGGGAGTGCTGGTGGATGACAGACTGACCATGAGCCAGCAGTGTGCCCTTGTAGCCAAGAAGACCAACAGTCTCCTGGGGTGCATTGTGAAGAGTGTTGCCAGCAGGTCRAGGGAGGTGATCCTGCCCCTCTACTCAGCCCTGGGGAGGCCTCAYCTCGAGTCCTGTGTTCAGTTCTGGGCTCYCCAGTMCAAGAGAGACATGGAGCTACTGGAGAGAGTCCAGTGTAGGGCTACAAAGATGGTCAGAGGGCTGGAGCACCTGYCCTATGAGGAACAGCTGCGAGAGCTGGGCCTCTTCAGCCTGGGGAAGAGAAGACTGAGGGGGATCTTAYCAATGTGGATAAGCACCTGAAGAGAGGGTGTCAAGGGGACGGGGACAAACTCTTTTCAGTTGTCCCSTGTGACAGGACAAGAGGCAATGGGCAGAAATTGAAGCACAGGCAGTTCCGCCTGACCGTGAGGGGGAATTTCTTCCCTGTGAGAGTGACRGAGCACTGGACCAGGTTGCCCAGAGAGGTTGTGGAGTCTCCYYCTCTGGAGATCTTCAAGGCCTGCCTGGACGCAACCCTGTCTACCATGCTCTAGGTGCTCCTGCTGAGCGGGGAGGTTGGACTAGATGATCTCCAGAGGTCCCTTCCAACCTTACTGATTCTATGATTCTATGAAATGAGCAGATATTTTAACTTCCTGGGACCTGATTGCAAGTGGTTGTTTCAACACTCACACTTTCTCAGAATGCTTCAGATTTGATGGTTGTACTTTTCTTGCCAGCTCTAGGGATAAGAACCTCAGCACACTGGAGAAAGAAGGATGTTGACTGTGTTTTACAACTCTTGCTGTAATGCAATTGTATATGGGGGTATCTTTGCTAGCTAGAAACTTTGGGACATTTATTTTCCTTTTTAAGAATCAAGGATTTTTACATATCCTTCAAATGCTATAAAATGTGGACTTTTAAAAAAAATGAAATAAAAAATTTGGCATTAGCACTGGGGATTTTTTCTCATGTCCATATCATTAAATGGTGCTGTAGCTCATCAGTGCAATTGCAGTTAGATTAAATAATAACTGCAGTCAGACAAAATTAAGCTTCATTAATCTCAATATTTTCATATATTTACACACATACATACTTATATTCATATTTTTCACATAAATACATTTCAGAATAGGYTGGCTTTTGTATTCCTTTTTGCACGAGTATACATTCTCGCCTAGTTGTATTCTTAGTATCTTTGGATGTTTTGAAGAGTGGCTTGGGGAAGAAGGTAGAAAAACATCCGTGGCACACAGACTCCAGTTAACCTCTTAATTATGATCAGGACTGAGCCTTGCAGAACAATTACTAGTATTTTCCTCCTAAACATGGAAAACTCTTTTTTTTTTTGTTCGCTGAGCAACATAATATGGATTAGTATTGGCTATTTTAGTTCCTGAAGATTAGGTAAGTTTAGCAATAGCTAAATTAACTCTGACTTCGGAAAGCACTAGTTTGTGTTCTGTGACTAGTAATCCACAAAACAGAATGTGCCTCTGAATGCATACCACCTGGTGGTGACAAATATCCCATAGTTCCCACAAAAATTAAATATTTTTGTCCTGTGTACTACCTCTTGACAGATAGTGACTGTGGTAGTGCTAATAAAGGATACAGAGATRAAAGGGTTTTTCTTTAAAAACTTTAGAAGCTTGTTTTCTGTAACAAGATGAAAGCATATTTTGTTGGCCTCATTAGGTAGGATGATGTATAATAATAATAAAAGGGCAAAAAGCTTAATGCTGTGACTTGAAGAATGTAAGAAATGTAGTAATTCATGATCGAYCTCATGCTGAATTAGAAATAATCTTTTCATCTTTTAAATACAGAAAAATGTGAACAACAACCCAGTACAACAAATGTACTGAAACAGCGGCAACGTTACAGCCTGCCTGACAGTTTCAGCAATCAATATTTGCATTAATTTCCTAGCTTTAAAATGCACAAAGCAAGCTGACAAGATGAAAGAGGTTCTCAAAGAAAACAGCATTATTAAATCTCGGCATATGTGAGACAAATACCCATGGGCCATTAGTTTATGAGGAACCTTGAGGGAAAAATCTCTTTGACAAGGCATATGATCTACTTTGTGTCACAGAAATTCATAACTGAGTTGGTTATCACATCTTTTTCTGCCCTCCCCCTCATCTCAACCATTGAACATCTGCAAATCCATCTTAAGCTATTTATTGCATTTATTTTTGTTGTTGTTATCCCTCATTACCTTTTATAAAACATTCATTTACCTTGCATAATATATAAATATAGAAATTATAATAAATTTTCATGTATATATTATGGAGTACGGAGAACTGGTAATATGATTGGGATGTCTTCCTTGTTTTTTTTAGGACTACGGCTAAACAGTATTTCTTAAAAATCGACCATATAGTAAGTATGTGGGGGAGTTTGCCATGCAGCTCTTTCTGGATCATCAAGATGGAGCAAGATCCAGCAGAATATTGATAAACAAGCATCATTCTAAGTATTATCATCATCTGATCACAAGAACATACATGAGGGTGGATAATAGGTATATATCATTGATATGAATCAGTACATCCACGTATTTTCATATCAACGATTTCATGAGGCCTCGTGGAAATTTCCGTTGGTATTAAAGCTGCAACTGAGAGTGCAGAATTTATTGCTAACTTATTAGAAGCAATTGTGTTTGCTGAAGTCTAAGATGCGTGTTATCAGTCACGAGGAAAAGCTGTTTTACATACAGCGTGTCATCTTTCACTACTAACATACTGGGAAAATACCTCAGGAAAACACCCAGGTCACGGAAACAAGAAAGAACAGGTGCTATCCTCACAAATAAGCACTGGTGAGCAAAAGTGTTTTCTGTTATGCTTTTTGGAAGAGTGTTCTTTCTCCATTACAGTGCATCTGTAATAAGTCTAGCCCTTTAGGCATTTAATCATTTTATGTGGCTGTCTCTTAAATGTCTGTGCCTCACACTGTGAGCCAAGTGAACTTACAGTAAATATCATGGCAATAAAATGATGAATCTTTGTCTCAATAAAATGATGTCTTGGATTACTTGATTATCACTTAGGAAAGGCACTGTACAGAAAGACATGGTAACAGGAATATTAATATTGACAAAACGAAAGAGGGATGGGTAGAATACATAGCAACTTGTCCTTATTTGAAAAGAGAAACTCTGAAGAATATATTTTAGACAATTATCTAGGCTCTGTACAAATCTGAATGTAAGTATATACATGGTAGAAACTTAAGTGCATACACAGCTTTTAATGATCTTTCATCACAACAGATTCCGACATTTCTCTAAAATAGCATTGGAATAAATCTGATATATATACAGTGAAAAATAACCGTTTAATCAAATATAAGTAAAGATTCCATAGTTTAAGAAGAGGAAAGATTTTCATATTCTTAGGCAGGCAGACTGTAACTGCGTGAAATGAGGTATCAATAGTTGAAAAAGTGTTTGAATATCCAAATTGTCAGATATTAGCAAATATAATCGTTGCTTACTGTATTGAACACCCTTATAGTTTGATAGAAAAGTAATCAGTAAAGCCCTTTAAAATACTAGAATAACAGCTAAGCATTTTAAGCAGGTTTCATAAGCACTTAGACTGTCACTGCTAGTCAAATGTTATTTTCTGTGACAGTCATGAAGTTTCTAGGGGTGGTGTAAAAAATGAAGAACAGTCTCTCTGGAGAATTACGCAGTCCTCTACCAGTCACAACGAGCAAGCTGTGATCTTTCATAGGCTGTATAAAGGGCCAGGTCTATGTTGTAAGTGCAGTACTTTGGATTCAGTTTTCCAAAGCTGATTGATTTCCAAGTTGGTTTCAGAGGTTTGCTTCAGGCTCCCTGACTCTATAATAAAATAGTTAGAAATGTCAGAATGAGGTTCAATGTGGAAAAAAGAAAAAAATATCAAGGTAGTATGCTCGTGGAAAATGTATTCAAAGGAAAGAAGAAAAAAAAAAGATGATAGAAACTTGGCAGTTATACCACAAAGCAAATACGATGAGTTTGCATTGTCGAAATGCAGCCAATTTGAACTTGGGCTGTTTACAGAGGATGGGCATCAACCTAGACATCAGGAGGCCTGATCTATGTTGTCTGTCTCTGAGCTGCAGCGTGACCTTGGGCAAGTCATTTGTCACAAATGTATTTCATTTCCATTCTTTAAAACTAGGACAAAATAGTCTTTAATACTCTAAAGAAGTTGAGATTAGATAAAGTTTGTATGTAGTTTCCCAGGTCAAGTAACAATACTAGTTATAATGAGCTACTCAGCTGTACTTTTCATTTAAAAAAAAGTTAAATAAGAATGAATACTCTGACAGCAAGCCCAAGCAGGTGTTTATCACCCATATTCAGATGGAGATCTAAATCTCGTGTCATTTTCAACTGTCTGCTATAATCCTTGCCAATGGACAATTTTTTCCTATAAATCATCCAGGTTTTTCATTGCAAGTTTATCATTTTCAGTTACTCTAACTTCTGGGTGCTTACTATTTCTGTGGGGTCACAAGTGCATCTTTCTGAGTGGTAGAGCAGCGCTATCAGTCAGTGTAACTTTCCCTTCTCTGGGAAAGGAGAAAGAACCCTTAAAGTCACTTTCTTAATTTATATCCTATTAGTYTGATGTGGCTGACTGAACAACCAACACAAAACCAATAAGATCTCACATCTTTCGATGTAACATATCTTGATGGTGACTAAAGATCTGCAAAACACTACTTTTTGATTATGAGCTTGATCATTACGGTGCTCCTGCAGCACTGCTCAGCATTTCATCTACTTTGCAGAGTTCCCTCTCATGCAATTCTAACTCCTTATTGAAGTCCTAAAATGAAATATGGTAAAATCAAAGTGCTAGCTGATGTGCACTAATAAGGTCAAAAAAATTGCTCTATTAGGATCTCAACAATTAAAGTATTCCACAAAATGACAAAATCACCTTATGGAATGATTTTAAGATTGTTGAACCTTAGGGAGCAGTACAGTGTAATCACAGTGATGGCAGGAAAACTCAAATGAAATCTTGTAATTAATATATTAGAGCTGGTTGATCATCACCAAGACAAATGTTCCAAAAAGATGACTTGAGCAAGATGATGGGATGGCAATGATTCAAACATAAATGTATCCTTGGTACTGTCTTTATCAATACCTTTTCATAGCTGGGTGTCAGTCACTTTAATGTCAGTTGCAAATTGCTCTTCTGATCAACAGTTAATACAAAGTTGGATGTCACCAGCCACCAAACACTTGCAGCACATGGAGTGAAAGCACTACCTTGCAAGTTTAATGTGATCTGACTATTGAAAGCATCTGTCAGACAGCAGATTATTATTTTATATAATCAGTTATATTGAGTGAATGGCTGAAAGGTGGACAAATGACACATTGCAAGGATGTTCTCAAGAAAATTGTGTTGCGTCAGCTTCTTAATGTAGAAGACAAAGATCATCAGTTGCTGTTAGCACAATTCATTGTAACACCAAAGCTTATCAACTAAACTGGAACAGTGAACAAAGTGTCAAAGAGAAACAATCCTGTGTTTGTGAAGGGCTGTGACATCTGTGAAGGYAGAGCTGGTTTCTCACTAGTCATTAAATTCTTATTTACTCCATTGCTGGGAAACTCCACGTCACATTTCAAGATTTTTGGAGAAGATATTGTGTATATGTAAAATATCGTTGCACTTAATTTAATGCAAGTTGAAAAGTTTTTCATAAACAGAGTGATTTCCTCTTGCTATATGCTTGCAATATTTTGCCCTCAGGGAACTGGCTCTCAAAAGAACTCACAGTACTAGATCTTACTCATTGAGGTGTTAGCACCCCTGCTTACTATTTAAGCAACTGAGACACAATGAGGATAAATTGTTTTCAACAACAACAACAAAAAAAAAAGAGGAAAAAAGAAAGAAAAGACAAGAAAAAGACAAAGCATTCACTGGATTTTAGTATTCTGGAACTAGGTACAGCTTATACTGTTCTTCCCACTTCACCTCTCTTCAGTATATGATCAGCAATGTTGTATCTAAGTGAAGTGACTGAACTGTAATTACACTAGCATTCATGTAACACACTTTGGAAGCCAAAAATGATAAGTTGCCATCTATACCAGTTACCTGAACACTAGCTTAGTTTTGGCAGGATTCCTTAGAATCTAAATTACACTGTTAATGTTTAGAACGTACAAAACTCCAAAATAATCAACCTGTCACAAAATGCCAATGTCTGTTTTCATTCCAGGATTAAAAATGTGCACATTAGAAATAACAGCCAGTCCAAGCTCAGTAGAAAAATTTGTCATATTTCTCTCTCTATTTTTTTTTCTTTTTTTGTGTTCTTAATGGGAAGAGTTGAGATTGTGTTTTATGGAAAATAGAAGTGATAAAGAGGGATTTTTAGATAGCTGGATGTCTATGTGATTATRCTTATGTTGCTAAGTTTATATTATAATATTGATTATATGTGCCAAGAGCAAATGTGGGCATGAAAGTTAAATTGTTTAAATTTAAATAAATACATGACAAGAAGACAGACAGTGAGTTTATCACCTACAGAAGTAGGAATCCCTGGATTCCAGTAAGTTACTGGCAAGGTAGATCCCAAGAAGACAGAKAAAAATGTTATCATCCACTATCAATTATTTGGTCTTAGAACTTATTCAAACATTTGGAGTATGATTTGAATTTGTGTACAAAGGTAAGTTAGTACGAAGGAAACCAGAGGGTCAAAGGAGATCAACCAGAACACACGGTGAAGGATTTCAGAGAACTCTCTGYGTGTTTTAAAACATCCTGTCTTTAAGGTGTCTCTCTCAACCAGAATTCATGACATCAAATGTAATACCAGTCCTGAGGGACTGCAGTTAGAAATGACACTTCCACATGAGCTGGCTGATGCTACGCTCCATTTATTTATTGTAATATGCACAAAATGAACAAGATCAGCCTCATTTTGCTAAACATTATGTGAACATCTGGAAAAGGATGGTTCTTGCTCTGAAGGTCTTTTACATAACACAAAATACAAATGATGGATATATAAAATGATATTATGTATAACATGGAATAAATGTTATGAAAGCCAGAAAGTCATATTATTGTTGTGAGATTTTTTTTTTCATGTGATTGGAAGGAATTAGGAATTAGAATTGATWAGGAGATCTGGCAAACTCTAAATAAAGACAGAGCTTACAGAAGAGGAGGAGAGAGGAGGGCATGCAGGAAGATAAATGAAGGCATGAAAGAATGGAGGTGGAAGAGAACRTGGAGGCTGAAGTGAGAGGAATCAAAAAGGATTGAGACTTAATTGAARCACACAGCGTGCCAGTGTCGAGTAGAGAAGAGCCAGTCAAAGCCGATGCCATTTTCACTCCCTGTATTAGCTGTTTTGCAGCTGCCGTGAACTTCCAAATTTCGTCTCCCTACAAAATTTTTTTAGATGGTCCGTTTGGTCAGGGAATGTCACATTTAATCCAACGTCTCCTGAAGGGATCTTTCTAGTGCTTGTCTATGCCCAAAGATTTTGAGATGAGCGATTACCCTGATTAGTTGCTGTATCAGCAGTTGGGGGTTAATTGTTTCATATCTTCTGTCTCATGCTACCCTGTTCTGTTTCTTATGCTATGTGGAAGGTGGTTTTTTTGCAGTGAGTAAGTTTTGCAAATTTTACCATGTTTCTCTTCATACATTATTCACAAAAAAAGATTCAGATTTATAAATATGTTTATTTTAGAAGTTACTCACTGAACACTTTTATAGAAATATATCAGGCTATGGGTTATTCATGAATTATTTGTTTAGATTTTGTTTTGAAGTTTTATGTGTCTGTAGTGTAATTGCAGAGAATCCTATTGTATTATTTCTACTTTCCCTCCTGCTGATAACTAGTTAAATGAGATTTCCTGCTAGCCACATGAAGAATTGTGAATGAGACGCATAGCAATTGTAAGACTTTCTCTTTTTTTTTTTTTTTTCTGGAAAGAGAAATAAAATAGTCTATTCAGATATTTTTGAAAATGGAAAAGGTTCTGAGTAGTGTCAAATTAAATTCATAGTTTTTATTCAGGTAACTGCTGCTGAGCATATTCTGCAGAATTTACTCATGTAGAATTGTACCATTAGATGTTCTCTAAAGAGACGACTATCTAATAACTTACCATAAATACAAGGGCCATATCTTGAGTAGATGTAATGAACATGGTTTCACTGTCCCAAAATTGTTTGCTGTAATTGAAATACTCTGGGATCTGTTCTCCTCTCTCCAAAGGCTGTTCATCCTACAGCGGAGCACAGATTTTCACAAATTGAGGGAACACGGTGGCATCCCAGAGAAGCTGCTGCATTACCAATCCCTCTGAAATACATCTGAGGAGCAGATCTGCACCCGAGAATTTTGCTTTCTTCCATTAACCTGCTTACTAGCTTGGCCTTTTTACCAGAGACATGGTAGGTCTATGTTCAAGTAGAAGAGGTGTTAGTTATAGATATTTTTGTCTTAATTATTTTTAAATTCATGACACCTATTCCAAAATTACTTAACTGATACATTTTCCATGGAGCAAACTGAACAGTGACAAAATAGTCTTATAAAGGAAAACAGGGGAATCAGCTTTTTAACTGACTACAGACTCCAATGAAATTTGCCAAAAAGTAAAGTGGCTTGAAAAATTGGTCAACTAAGAGACAGGTATGCTTTAATTTTTGTAGGTTAGTTTAAAATAACATTAAAAATGATTGAGTAAAGAAAAGCATTGCAAGAGCATTGGTTGGAAGCTAAAGTCAATTTAGAAATAGGAACATCTATCCCATGGGAAAGATGCTAAAGCATTTTAACAAGCTATCAGGAGATATGATTAATTCTACATCTTTTCTAAATTAGGACTGGAAATTAATTACCCTTTAGCTACATACAAATTATTGGCTTTTGTATAGCCCTCTTTGTCTGCATTGTTATGAGAGGTCATGTTACCTGATTTAATGGTACTTTTGGCCTCAAAATCAATTAATTCTATAGGTTTGCCCGTAGGATGAACAGAGTGGACAGGAATAACATGCTGCATCAATGGCAGCTCGCAGATCTTTGGCAGGCGGAAGATTCTTCTGCTCCCACCTCTTCTCTCTCCCTGCTCTGGGTACTCTCTGCCTCCTGAGTCACGGGAGAATTTGCTATTTGAGCGGCTTGTCGAAGTAGCCCAGCTAAATTCATGTGTTCTCTATTCTAACCAGCATTGCCTGCTCTGAGAGAGATCTGTGTGGAGCTGCACTGCATCTGCCTCTGGCTGGCTTTATTTGCGGAATAGAAAGTAGAGACTTTCTGCACTGGAAGACTTTCCTATAGTCGACAACCTCTAGATCTCTGCAAATATCCTTAGTGATATTAGTGCTTGCATGATACATTTTAATCTCATCCCCTTAACTCCACCCTTCTGTATATGAAGCTATGGTAGGCTCTATATGCATGCTGTTAGTATGCATGTAACAGATTTGCCATATTTAGACTATACAGAAGCTAACATATAATTCTATTTTATTTGACTAAACCTATTCATGTTCGAGATGCAAGGCCAGTTGGCTGTAAATATATCAAATGACAGGCAGACTTTTAGAAAGAGGTTGCAACAAACAATTGTTTCAAAGCCAGGAATGAGTGGTAGTAATATAGTGGTTTATAYAAGAAATACGAGCCTTCAAAAATCTGATCGCTTTGTGATACCTTGCTACAATTTTGCTGTGCTATGAACATGACAGCAAATATTAGCTCAGTGTAATATAAAAATAGAGTCCACAGAATGAATACAGAACTGTAATAAAGAGGCATGTTAGACTCAAATTGCTCCATCCAGAGCAACTTTTGTGCTGAAATCTGATGTTTTAGTTGTGTGGTTTGACRCCTTCCAAACAGCTGTTGAGGTCACTGGTCAGTGCTCTGGGTCAAATTCACCCAGTGTTAAGGTTGACCACAGGCCTTTACAAATTAGCCTTCAAGGGAGGAATTAAAAGGGATTTTTAAAGAGAGATCTTGTGCCAGGTCTCTGCTCCTGGGTGAATTTCATTTAAATTAATTAGAAAAATATATTTTGTTATCACAAATCAAATACTTCATTGCTTTTGTTCTCTTTTGGAGTATGTTTTATGATTTTTTCAGAATTGCTATGTTCAAGAATTTAATTCTGGCCTTGGATTTATGTGCCCATACAGCATACTGCTGTAAAATTAAATAAATGTGCCTAACTTGTTAATGGATAACACAAATAATTAATTGCTATTATATAAACCAAAAATTAAAACCAAACAGAACAGTCTGTGTGTTTACTGAATCCATGTCTCTGGAGAAAAACTGCAAAATATTAATCATGCATCCTTTTATTTGCATTATTAATCCACTACTTGTTTTACTTGCGTGAGGTGGTTATGACCATATGTTAGGACACACAGGAAGTGCAAAAATTAGACTAATGTGAAAGAAAGAATTAAAGGGCTGACATTATAAAATCAGATAATCTGAATAGTTGGGAAAGCTGTGTAGCACATGACTCTAGCAGTGTGGCTTTYTGAATTCAGAAAAATCAGTAATGAAGCCACCATGATGTACTGCCAATGTGCATCAAGATTCTGTTGGGCTGCTCATCTTCACAAACTCTGGTATTTCATCATGCTTTAGTGAAAGTTTCATAGGATTTGGTGATTTTCATGGAGTGCCTGCAGCGCTTGCTGCTCCTGGATTGTCTAATTTTCACTGCTCCATGACAGACTGGAGGGTTTACTGAAGTTCTAGAGATGAAAATCATTCATGAGTTTTTTTTTCTTAAAATAGATTACAAGAACTTTGCCATTCTGCTCAGTCTCTATGTTTCAAAAACAAAATGACTGCACAAAGCAGGAAAAGTCATGTGAAATTCAAGGTAGGTGCTTGAGTTATGTTATCATGTTTCACACAGAATAAGTTACTGAGAATGAAAGATAAATAATGAACATAACAGCCTTATCTGGAGCAGAATATTATATATGGAGTAATTGAATCTGTTGCTCCCACTTCAATATAGAGCTACTGCAAAACTTTTATGCTAGTGCATAATAGATGTTTTCTGAACTTGAATTTTTAAGTCTTAGAATATATTTAGTATACTTTTGACAGTTGGCTAGGCTTGGGTCCAAATTAGTTAAAAAAAAAAAAAAAAAAGTGGGCTTGATTCAGGACTTACTTACTTTATTAAATTGCATGGCATTTCATATGCTGGGGATCAGAATTGATAGCCATGATGTTTCCTCCAGACCTTAAAATCTATTAATGCAATTTAAAATAATTAGAGGTACCTATCCAGATTTGTAAGAAATCAACTATGTTCTTAATSAAGAAGTCCTATAGTATTTAATGAGGATGAAACTGTACAGTGTTATGCACACTTAATAGGATTATGCACATTTAATAATCATTCTGTAAAAACCTAAGATAACTAATGGGAAATTACATTACTTACTGAATTCAATGCTATGMATATAGTTTTATAGTTTTATAATATTAAGGTTACTTGGTTATTAAAAAGAAAGATAAAAATGTTCAGTTTTCTTACAGACTCCATAATTATTGCATATTTGCTTCAATAATGAAAATATTTAAATTGCAATAAAAATGCTGAAATGTTTTCTTGAACTGCTGCTCTATTGTATGGTGTATGAGAATGCAATTTTACTAAATGTAAACTGTAATGTGTTCATAYGTCAAAGCAATGATGTGCATATCTGAAGTCTAGGAAGTCTACTTCTTATAGATGTGGAACCRAAGAAATAGTATATTTGACAGTAAGGATAGATAAGAGAATGAAGAAGAAATACATATGTGTAGCCCAACAAAGGACTAATGAAAATCCACATAATCAGTTTGAAAATTTGTGCAGACTGTGATTTTCCCATGTACTTGTTAAAGGAATTGGGAATCAAATGCTATGTGATGATAATGTTTGGTACTTGAATGCGTACGTAGTATATAGGAAAAGAAAGTCTGCTGATTAAAGTTCACAATAGATGCATGATAAAAACGCTAATTGATAAAAATGCATTAAATAATGGAAATTCTATCTGAGCATCAGAAAACACTTTTTTACAGTGAGGGTGGCTGAACACTGGAACAGATGGCTCTGCAAGTTCGAGGAGTGCCCATCCTTGGAGATGTTCGAAGTCCATCTGGACAGGGTCCTGAGCAACCTGCAGGCGACCCTGCYTGAGCAGGGGGATCGGATCCCCAGGGGTCCCTTCCGACCTCATCTGCTCTGTGGTTCGGTGGTAGCTGCCTGCCACGCTGAGTGCGTACCAAGGGACCCGCAGTTACAGAGCAGGTCTTCAATCAGCTGCGTGGTTAATTTTGTGAACCTGGACCACTGTTGGTTGCAGACGCAGACTTTGGAGTAGTTAGTAATAAYGTGGCCGTAAAAAACGAAGAAAACCTCTAAAAGTGAGTGGTGTTGGGTCAGTTTCTGGAACGCCAGTTGGAGAGGCAAACCTTGGGGAAAAAAACAATTAAAAACACAGACCGTGAAGTGGTAATTAATTGAATATTGTTTATAATTGAAAAATATTTTGTGCAGCTATCTAATCTTTCATTAACTGATCCCGTTAAGTGTGTGCAGGTAGTTCTACTGAATTGCTGACAGTCACAGCTATGCTTTAGGATTTTGGAGAAAGCCATTAATGTTGATTCAGCAGAGCATTTTCAGTGGTCTTACAACTGGGCCCTAACTGAAAATAGTGTTATTTACTATTTGAATACAAGAGAAAATGTTTGGATCTGAATTCTGAATTTATCATGCTTTCRGAAGAATCCGTTAGAAAACAGACGTGAACTGAGGTTGTAGTTAGGTTTTAATATACGAGGCATACTCTGATTTTGAAATTTATACCTGCAGAGCAGCACTATATTACAAAATTGATCACATCATTTTCTTCCTAATCAGCATGAAACTTGACTCTGCAACAAAACTGATATGCTGAAAGAAATGGCTGGTTGTGTTTTATGTGCCATCATTCCTAGGAAACTGTATATGCACTGGCTTGCTGATAATTCAAAATAATTATAAACAGACTTTTAAAGTAGTTAGGTTTCTTTTCCTCTTCATTATTGTTTAATCAAAAGTTTTGGAGAGTTTTCTTTTTAATACAGCAGAGCTAGATCCTCTGGATGCAACAGAATTAGATTTTTATGTCTGAAATTATGCAGAAACTGATTTAAGATGTGATGGAGCCTCTTCAGCTTACAGTCATCTAGTGTAGACTGTGGTAAATTTTGACCTTGTCAGGTGAAGACAGTTGAATTATGGTTCAGCTTCTGTGAGAAATGATATGTCTACCATATTAGATTAATTTCCTGTAAACTTCACCATTTTGCATTACCAAACCTTGTAAATGTCATCTTTATCCATCATCGTGCAATATTTTGATGTTGCTTATGGAGCAGTTCTCATTTCATTTTCAGCTGTTTCTAAAGAGTTCTATTTCACTGTTAGATTATACTTTTTAAGTTTTGTATTTCTATTAGTTTTTGTCTATGAATGCACAGTAACCCTTAAAAAGTTAATGAATGTGCCTTAGTTCCACTGTAAATTACTCARCTTACTTGATAGCACTTCTCTTTGAGGAATACTGGATAAACTTTTTTTTTTTTTTTTCATATTTTCTATGAGAAAAAAGTTTTTTTATTGTTGTAATTAAAATAAGGGATGAAATAAGGAAATTCAAAGGATTTAGATTTAATCTCATATTCTATCTTCTAAGTAGCTGCCTTTCTGTTCCTAACTTAATGTTTGGTTTCATATTCTAATACAGAGAACTTAGATCTATGAAGGAAAAATAAAGWAAGGTATGGAAGTCTGAAGATCTGAAGGTCTAAATTTAAAAGAAACCTGAGGCCCTAAAGATAGGTGTTTAAATCTGTACTCCAAAGCTGTTTCTTTTCTTCTTCTTCTTCTATGAGAGTTCAGATAGATGGTAGATAGCACTGATGAGCAGTGTTTTCTCTCCTGATAAATTACATTGGCTTAGTTAATCAAAAGCACAGGAAAAGTGTTGAATTTCTAAGGGCTTGTATGAGCTGGAAATTCAGGTCCAGCTGCTTAAATCCTTCAGCTATTAACACTCTTTAGATAAAAATTACATTGTTAATGAGAATGCAATGTTGCTSTTAAAACTAATTTGCATTAGCTAGTGTCTAGAGCATCTCAAGGTGGATTGAGGAGCTGGACTTTTATCCCTCTTGTTCTTATTCACCTAGATAATGATTTTTACTTACCCATCACTGAATAACCAGTCAATATCGCCTTTTATTTAAACCATTTGAAAGTTTTGTTATGGCTTACCTCTTCGGCTTCCTATATTCACGGTTCAGAATGTAAAAGCTGTTGCCATTAAATAGGATTGTTATAAGTCTTATCTTGTTGATTACATCCATACTCAGATATACTGAGTAGAAATAATAGATCTTTTACTTCAAAACAATTTCTAATACAAATGTCGCTTAGAATATATTGATCATATTGTTTTACACTTAACCTAAGCAAGCTTTGTCCAAAAGGAACTTTTCTGTTTGGATTGAAAAAAATAAAATTAAAAAAAACTTTAGTTTTTGGCTTTTCAGAAAAGCTTTTCATTTCTCAGAGCCATTTTTGCTAAAATATCAAAAATATGGTATTTTCGGGAGGGGGGAAATGTTTCTAAGTTCATTTTTGTTTCAGTTCACATTTTTAGACTACTTTTGTGGCTTCAGTGCTAGTTGAACTGTTCAGGCCCTAGAAGCATGTGGGCCACATTCCTCTCATATATGCTCTTATTAAACAATGGCAAACACATCTCTACTCATCTGAACTACTTTACATCAATATTTGATTTCTTTAATTCACTCACACTCATTTCTGACCATAACTCCAATCTGTTCTGTCCTCTCTTTTTGTCCAGTTTGTTACAGCTTATATGGTATCATTGGTACCCACTGTAATAAAACCTTAAGAACAACTAAAACAAAAAAAAGAGAGATTGTATATTTCTCACAGCAATGTATACAATTTCTTTGTTCACAATATTTTTGACTGAAATCATACTTTCAAGGTAAAGGAATCATGAAGTGTAAAAAAAAAAAGATTGAGAAGCAAAAAATTAATCTGCTTTGATAATGAATAAATAGTTTCAAAATTTCTTTTTTCCACTTTCCTCCTTCTATACCCTCCKTAATTATTACTATTGATTATGTCTTTTCTTCAAATCTAAGTAGGCTGTTCTTATTTTCTGTGTGGATTATCCAGAAGAGGGAGCTATGTGCATATACACTTAAACTGTATACTGCAAAGTCAGAATCATATTAGCAATAATCATAATATTTACATATAATTTAATGCAGTTTTTCTCCAAAATAATGATTGATAGGTCATCTACGGCCAACATATTGTAACCTAACAGGATGCGCTGGGACAGTGTTTAAACAGCCTTGTCAGGACACTGTAAGCATCTGATGTTCATGGCACAGTCCTAGAAATCAGTAGCATATATGAATATCATATTTGATACCTTTTCCATATCTCAGATGTTGAACTAACTTCATTTTGTGCTTTAAATCACACAGATTTTATTTTTTTGCATTATGAATAAGTTTGTGATAAGAAAGCTTTCAAAATGAAAACCTTTCAGCTAMACTGTGTAGGCAGAGAAGTCATACTGCAAGAAAACTGCACACTATTTACTGTATTTTTTTACAGAACAATAATGCATCCAGGACCGTGTTAATGACATATTCCAGTTTTAAGAGGAACACCTTAAAGTTCAAAGGGAAGGAGGAATAGTGTCTGGGGCTCAGCATAAGGACTGAATGCCACGAAGGAACTTCCRATTTAACCCCCCGAAATGCCGAAACCGAGCTTTGAGTGTCCTTAAGCAGAGTCTGCTGTTAATCCTTTCACGAGTACAGTATCACTGCTCGTACACCCCTTGTTCTGGTCCACTTTCCCCCAGCCACACAGAGGAAATAGGACAAGCGGGCATATTCCCTGACACTTAAGGCTGCTTGTAAAAGGTTCTGCCATATTGGTGCTTTAATAGTCTGTGATATATATATAGCAAAAATCTGTGCAGCAATTATGTAAATTCATTTGTATATCATTATATGTATGATAGTATTCCCCCCCCCGAGCTACTCCTGTTCAGACATGCATTTATGTTTAGATTTACATTTGCATCAAGCTTGAAAATGCTGCTCTAATAGTATTTCAGTATATTTCAAAGAATATAATCCATTGATTGAAAATAATTGCTTTGCCTGATTGGTACTAGATAGCAACAGAAAATAAGACATGAATGCAGAGTTGTTGCTTTCTAAAGCATGTCCAGCTATGGCCATTATAAGTTTTTGCTATCTGGAGCAAAATCAATGGCTGTTTTTGTAGTGGTATGTCAACATATTGGGCAAAGAGAACCAACTGACCACAAAGTGTACAAAGACATTATATATAAAACACAACCAAGCAACTCCTTTTTGGAAAAAAAGATCTATCTGGAGCCTAATAGGGACATTGACCAAAGTGGTTAAAGATCAAGGAGAGGCAATACTTCTGTCGCTTTTGAGGTTTACTCAGCTGGGCTTGCTGTCTTCTGCCTGGACATGTCCTTCAAATTCCCATCTGCAGTGAAAACCGTGGTTCCTTACAATGCTAATGCATATCAATAATTTTMAGTAATCTGATCTTTCATTTTCATTTTGTATTGCCATCTTGACTGTGAAATCAACTGGAAGTACTACTGAAATGACCATATAGAAGAGATGAAAACTGTTGATATGTTCTATTATTCTAAGTCTGAAAACTAGCAGTAGTCTGCAGTGAGCAGATCTGTAAGTGAATGTAAAAAATGACGAAGTATTTTTGGAAATGTTAGAGATAACCTAAGAGTTTCCTCATTCCTGACTCCATTCCCCTTAATTCTCTATATGCAGTTGTTGAAAGTAAAATGGTCTTGTTGTGCAAGCCCTGCTTTAATGCTTTATTTTGCCAAGTTCCAATGTTGTGAGGTTTTGGTGTGTCTTGTGAAGATGCCCTGCATCCTGAGTTGTTGTCATGGAGACTATGTAGATAGACAGACAGCTGTTAGAGTAGATGTCCTGATTTCTAGCTGACACTTTGCAAATTCTCTGAGAAAATGTGCATCTTAATTCGATAGAGTACATTTTACGTCAATCCTTCTCCAAAGGGAAAGGTAAGCCTGARGTAAGCTCCCTGAATGACAACCTACCCCACTTCACTACAAATACCTCCTGAATCAGGATGCTGTTAAAAGTCCTTTTCTATAATGTGGCCAGCTTATAACTGAAAGACATGAACGTAGCAGCATCAGCACGGAACAAAAAACTTCATAGACTACTTCTAGTTTTGTATTAATTTGTGAGTAAGGTTGAATAGTGGTTCGTCAGGAATTGTATAATATGGTATCTGGTAACATCCAACATAGTAACAGATTTGAAGGTCTATCAAGTTTTTAGATACCATAAGATGCTTTCTGAATTACTGGCTGTGTTCTTTACTTATCTGTAAAAGAATAAAAAAAAATCTATTATTATGACATATGAAGTAGCAAAGGGGAAATCCTTCCATCTTCTTCTAGTTATGTTCTATCATTTAGAAAATCTATATAACAGTCTCTGTCTGAAATGATTAAAAAATCAATAGCACACTTCTTTTTTGAGAATTGTGTTTTGATAACCTTTCTACAAGTGCTGTTCTGGACATCCTTCACCACTTGCCTAGACGCATTATCTGTAATTGTCTTTTAATAGACTGAGACTAAATTATTAGGAAAGAATTGCATCACCAGGGAGTATGGTTGTCAGATACCAGTGAGACGTAATACATCAAATGCTGTTGTGTACAGCCTTATCTCATAGGCTGTTTGTTTTTAGGAGACATATTAAAAAAAAAAAGAAAAAAAAGAAAAGAGCTTTTGACCCTTGTAACCTACTCTAGTTCAGAACAGGTAAAATAATGAATCCAAAAACGCATGTAGCTCTACAGAATTAGTGAATCAATGACARCAACAATATCCTGGATAAAAAAAATATGACCTGGAGAGGAGATGCTGCAAAGTTTCTTTTTAGCAGAGTGTATGCTCTTTTGCCCCACAAGTAAAAGCAGAGTTCAACAGAAAATTGTGTAGAGATTTACTCTGACACTACAAGTTATTTACCATGTTCTGCCAAAGTACTCTTTTACTTCATAGAAAAAGCACCTGAGCAGTAGCTAGAYAGGGCCAGTATTCTGTTCCTTGTCTAAGGAACTTTGTCATTAGAGCAAGTATTTAATACTTTGTGTTTCCAGTGTCTTATCTCCTGCATATATATACTAATAATTAAGAGCCACATATGCACTGGCAATACTTGATTAGCAAGAGTATTTGAAGCTTTTTGAGATCCACCAGGAAAAAGTCTGAGAGAAATATGGGTTCTCATGAGTTATTTTTATTATGTGTATTAATTTATGTAATTTATTTATGTATTTATCAGTGATAATTTTTAATTATTGGCTCAAAAATAATCATTAATAAGACCTGGGTGAGAAATGGCACCCTGAATTTATAACCACCATAAACTTCCCTGGATATAAGAAATAAGCTCGGGAGAAGGTAGTCATGCTTTATGATTGCTGTGTGTTGAAGAATCGAGAGGTACCACAAGAACTGTGACTAGCAGGCTAAGGGAAAAAGAATTCTTTCCTATGTATAGGTGCTGACTGAATTAAGGGTCACTGATACAGCGGAGGATTTTAGCAGGAAAGGTAGCCCTATCTTTGTATACTTAATGTAAAACCTTTGTATATGTAAGGTAATCTGCTTTGCACATAGAGTTAATGCACTGAGCAGCAGAGAACGGCAGTGAGGAGCAGCTGTTCACATTGTCACTAGCGGTCTTCCTTTTCCTTGTGCGTGGAAGAGCTCACGGTAAGACAATGTATGKGAAGAAGATGAGTAGGAAAATATAGGAAATAAATTAGGAAAGGTGCATATTATTGACGTACATATTACCAATGTGCATTTCTACTCTAATGAAAAAAAAAATTGCTTTACAGGCTATCAAATATGCCAGGAGTGGGATAGTAACATTTCCTAGGCAGTAGCAAACTAATTTCCTTTACAGTCACAAGAAGTTAAGCTTTCCTCTTACTAGTCTCTTGTGTGCTTGTGTGCTTCAGGGTGGATAGGAAATTTGCCTTGCTACTACTTTAATGGATGCACTAGAGGAGAAAGTCTCTGCATAAGTTCAGCATTCTCCAGTGCACCTATGCGCAAGGTAGGATTTGGCCATATTAGTTTATTTTAGGCCTTCAGGTAATTTTTATATTGTGGTGCTCAGCATGCTGTGCTTTGTTGATAATACACTCCATGAATGTTTCCCTTAGACTGTTTTTAATTTTATAAAAGAAATAACATGAAAAAAAAAGATTTTTCACATTTACAATCTGTCTGTGATAAATGCAATAGAAAATACAGTGGATGATTCTCTGGGATTTTATCTCTGAGGAGGGAGTCTAAATTTCAGAAGCTGAAGTATCAAGCACTCAGAGTCTAAATACAGAGGAGAGTGTATATTCTGAGATTTTCAGATAGAAAGCTTAGCTTAATATACTCGCTACTTTTTGTCAAGAATTGTAAGTGAATTTAATACTGTTTTGACTTTTCAGAGGCCAATGTGCTAATATCTTCAAATTCATTATGTGTAGGACTGAAAAAAACTAGACGTATTCTTTAATAGCTTCTTGAATATTTTCCTTTCTTTTAAAATGAGTTATTTGCACAGTCTTGAATGAAGTAACAATTTTAAGCCTATTATTACATAAAATATTACTCCTTGTCCCCAAAGGCGGCAGCGGTGGTGGGGTTATGTGGATTCTGCAACTGATCTGAGTAGCTTCCAGGATCTGGCTTTTTTCAAAGCATTTGAGATATGAATGTTGGATGCTGTGCTTCTCTGAAAATTTTGGTAAAGTATAATTAATTAAATATACCTTCTTTAATTTAATAGGATCATGGTTTATGAAAGGCACTAATGAGTACAAACTGAGCCCTGCTGAAATTAGTGGGAGTTCYGTCATTTGCTGTCCAAGGGTCAAGGATCCATCATCTGTGAACTACCCCAGAGGCTGCTTTTGCATGTGCTTTAAAGAAAATAAAAACAAACCTGAAAACTAAATGGCATAGTTACATGCTGGGATATTGGCCAGGTGAAAACCGTCTTGCAAAGCTGACATAAAATATAATTGTTACAGTTGTTCTTGAAAGGCATTAAAGGCTTTGTATAGTATTTATATTTTCTCTGATTTGGAAGTTTGTGACACTGGAAAAAATGCTGCAAAATAGACTTTGTAGAAGTCTGTTATTTGTTTCAATAGATTAAAAAAAAATCTCACAGGAAGGGGGAAAACGTTATTTCCATATCAGAAGAAAGAAACTGTACAATCAGTTATCCATATTGTACCTGTASAAAAGAGCATAGTTTGGAAACTAAAAAAAGCAGCCCAGAGCTCACAAACAAGTTTTGAATAACCTTCAGAAATCTTTATTTTGCCTTTTCTCTAGATATTAGAGTCAAGAATAATGAGAGAGTCATTTAACACAAGTTTGATTTATGTTTCCATTTATCTTACCAATGGAAAGGAGAGACTGAAGCTTCGAGTAGAATAAAATTTACTGAATTAAGCCTGAGATTAGTAGTGCAGCCAACTGCTTTGAAAAGTCTCCCCTAGATACAACCAACCRACTGATTCCAATTTTGTTGCTGAATCTTGTGCAAGTATTGGCACTACTAGGAACGGGTCAAGACTTTGCAATAGATATTCCTGCAAGAGCTATTTTTAAAGAAAAATAAAAACCATTGAATTCAAATAATTAAAATAGCTGTGGCATTAGTAGTCATTCAGTGTTCCTATTCAAAGACAGAAATAAATTAAAGTCTTTCCATTGCATTCAAATAAGTTCTAAGAATCTCACACAGGGAGAACCATGCTGAAATCTGTCACTTTTCCTCTGTAGCTGGCTCCTTGTTTCATCGGACTGCTCATGGCTATAGGTACTCAGTAAAAATAGATATTGAGAAACTGACTACCAAAAATGTGGATCTGCATACTATTTACATTTTAGGAGGAAATATCCACTAAAAATTTTTAAGTAAAACCAATGAGCTTCTATTAGGTAGTGTAATTCCATGCATAAYGTCCAGCATGTGAGCTGCAGATCGAAATATTTGTTTCTAGAAGGGTACTAAAATTGGTCTGAAGATTTCTAGACATGGAGAAAATATGGAAAATATTACCTTTCTATCTAGCTRATCCATAAGCTAAACACTTTTGCTAGAAATGTATCCGTTATTCCTAATCTGAATATGATTCATTGTATTTTGCAAACAGCATTTTCTTTTCAAAGATGTCTGGAAAGCAACTATTTAGAAAAGATTCTTTCTCTAAAACATTTGCAAGCCAGAATTTAGGTTTGCTACAACAAGAAAAAGAATTAAAATCAGGCTRGAGCACATGGCAGGGAATTAAACACGATTATATAGTCATTAGGTTAATAGTTGTTTACATTTGTGCAGCTTAAAGATTCTGTGTATGTGTTATGTACATAATGTTATTATCACTTCTTTTTTGTAAGATTTCCAGGAGAAGTTAATTTTGGGAAGTGTTAAGAAAGCAAGAGCAAGGACATGATAATCTGCTAAAGATGGGGATTTTTTTGCATACTTTGAGTAAATAGAAAGAATAGGTAGCATAGGTGAAGAAGAGGCAAGGATAGACATGCAGGCAAGTCTTAAAATAGTCATGATCTGAAAATGAGGCAACTGTATCAAATTTATAAGTTTGTTGCCAGTGGGAGAATTAAAGCCGAGGATGATTTAACCAAGCCAGGAGGCTTAAAAACAGTTTTTCAAGTGATCTCAGAGTGAGGATCTTACTGAGGGTAAGGTGTATGCCACTGAGGAGATGTGTTAACATGCTGGGAAACTACAGGTCAAGGTTTGAGTATAAACTGGCTGAACTGTAAACGAGCAGATAGAGCTACGGGAAGGCAAAAGTCATACGATTGTCACGGCTTGTTTGTTGGAGGAATGTATAACTTGCAGGTTGCACACCTGGGTGGCTGGGAGGCTGTAGAAGGTCACTCCTGGATAGAGCTAGACTGATGAARATCTAGATAAAATCAGGAACTTTTTGAATGATGGCACTGTCTTTAGGTTGAGTTAGTAGTTTATTCTTCATAATGAGATAAAGCTATTGATGACAATACATGGAAGTTGCTTTAAATAAAATTTCATAATCCAGGAATGCGTTCTCAGATGATCTATTATAGCATTTTTATTGGGGAATGTGATCCGCTGCTTTCCACACGGGCCACAGAGGTTTGGAATGACGCATCTAGAGACTGCTGGCACGTTAGGAGAGTATCTCCTGCTGACTTTCTGGGATAGTACTGCACTGAATGCCATGGGGCACTGTAATCAGAGAAGGTAACTTTCCCTGARAAGTTAACGAGAACAGTCAGAAAAGACGTTTAAGGGGGAAAGGATATTTTACTGTGTACATTTGATATTGGTTAACTGAGGACAAGTAGAGGTAATGGCCCTGATTCAAAAAACCACATGTAACGAATAGAGACCTAAATGATTAGTCCAAACTACCATGGGATGTTCCATGAGAAAGATGGAAAACGATCCCAGAATCTGAGAAGAGCTCTAGATGATTTCCTTATCCTTTAGTGTCCTAAATGTTTGACAAGATGTTCAATGATCGTTGCAATTTTCATGCAGAGGTCATTCTCAGCAYAGAAATAAAGAAGCAATTATTTTAAAAGAAAGGCCAGATTGAGACCATTTTAAATAAAATTTGAAACTTTTTAATTATTTCTTGGAACAAAATGAAGAAACTGTTGACACAAGAGTGAAGTTTTGCCTGACTTTGATTCCACGACAGTAGAAGATTATTGTTGCCTTAGCTGAGCTTCTAGTACAACATCTGATAAATCAAAAAAAACCAAAAAACAACAAAAAAAAACTTAGATGTCTTGAAGTACTATTGTTTTTGTCTGTCTGGCTTTAGGCTTAACAAGGCTGGATATTTGTAGAGATTTGGGATATATATATAGCATGTTTGATCAAGATCTGAGCAAACTACAAAGAGATTATTGAATATTTTATAGATTTATATTTTTTGCAGGAGCTACTTTTATTATAATTATATTATATTATAATACAGAAACTTACTACAGAAAACAGAAAACTGTAGATTAGTCTATACAACCAAACCTACTTGAGTCATCAGGAAAACTTGAGATTTTTTTCTAAAGAATTGAAATCTAAAAGAATATGATACAGTCCTATGTATAAATCCTATTTTTATGACTGCTTACACAYGGAAATTCTGCATATGCATGGATGACTACGGTTTATTATTTCACTTCTGCTATTTAAAGTTTTTATGCGCTSTTTATAGTCAGAATTCTCCGAGAGTCTCCCTTTGGTGGAATTGTCCCTTTCAGACAGTATATTTTAACTGGATGTATGCATTTAATTAGATCTTTCCCTTAAAATCAGGTAACTGATAGTAACTATACAAAACTATCACTTTCCTGTCAATCCGAGGATCATGTTATTACATTGCCTCTCACTCCCTCTGATCTTTTTATGGTTTGTCATATTTACCAAAGAAGAGAAAAGCTGGATACAGTTGTACTATTTATACGCACAAGGCAATAGTKCGAATCTTGATAGGTTTGTTTAGACATCTAAATACATTATTCAAGTGTGAAATGAAGCACCTAAGTTTAGAAATGCTACTTACGTTAGCAAATTACTTAAAGGTGGTCTCGAGAAAGAATTCAGAGACCAAAACTTCCCCTAATGATCGTGGATTTCCAATAGGTAGCGATGGCAGGGTGGAGGGTGCTGTACAGTTCMTAGCACGAGCCTGCGGGCAGAAGAAGGGTTTGTTCCCAAGCACACACTGCACTCGGTGTGCTGATCTGCTTCTGCTCCTGACACAACCTTCCCTCTGCGAGCGTTTCCTGTCTCGGGGCAGGCTGCTGCTGTAGAAAGAGCAGAGGAGCAACGTGCTATCACGGCTGGTGGAAAATATTTTCTCTAAATGATTAGTAGACGTTTTCAGGTGAGATTTCAAAGTTAAGAAAGTCAAGTGTCTGGTTTCCTGAGTTCCTAAAAAGGTCAAGCTAGAAGGACAGCTGATATTAGTAGTTGACATTTTTCCCTATGTGAAAAGATGAAAGTATGTCTGCATGAAATTAAAAAAATAAATTTAGGTGGTGGTTTGATGATTATTAAGCAATGTTTATACCTGGAGTGACTATATAGTGAGGCTAAAAGACTCAGGACTTGCAGTACTGTCTATTATTCATTGAATGCCTGCATTGCACTCAGAGGAAGGTACAATCTGTGCTCCAAGGAGCTTTGCTGTCACATTCATGGTTGATGATCGTGGCTTGGGCACGATCTTGGGCAGGATTTGAGCAGCTGTCTGTTTCAGAATCCAGTCTGATACTTAGGAAATAAATAAATAAATAAATGCACTAACAATAAGGCTTTGTAGGTTCTCCAGCTTAACTGAGGCTTTCTAAATCCGTATAATCCCAAATCATTTTTAATAGGAGTCCGTCAGGACAGAGTGAAGTGCTGCTAAATTCTAGACCAGACACGCTAGATGATATGCTTTTGTTTCATTTTTCACTCATTACTGGTGCTATCTACCAGTTGCTTTTGCTTCCTTTATCATCAGAGGTACCAAGAGAAAGGTAATCCTGGAAATTCCATTTTACTGGTCTTTTCATGTTGGCAGAAAATCCTTCACCTGTGTGCAGAATCACATTTCCTTCTCAAAGCCAGATTCAAGCTGAGTATCTTTCTGTTTGGTCAGAYAAGTTAGTTGTGCAGATGGCTGCAATTGCACCGATAGATTAAAATTAAACACTACATGATTTGAATTTTAGCAGTTTCTTTGTCCTGTTCTTCTTTTCTCAGCACATTCTAGACATTTTTCAGCAATTATATTTAATAGAGTAATTGAAGAYGCAGTCAAACAATGTATAAACTCTACTATGTTAAAATGACAGAAAGGTTCAGTAGTGACACAAAAGCWGTCATTCCTGGTTGGTAGAAATGAGGTGTGATCTACTGTATAGTCTCCACCACTCTTTCACTGAGCCCATTAACTTCTTCCAGCAATAATTAATAGCACCCAGTATCCTTGCATAAATTAGAACTCTAACATTTCTTGGATTTATATCCATTTTGTTATTTTGTTATAAATAGCTATTTTTAAAATATTCGTTGAAGACTAATCAGAACAAAATGAGAGCATACAAATAGCTTGAATAAAATTCTGATCTTGGGGACAAGCATTTGCTACTGACATTTTTGGATTGTGTCATTGCTTGAAATGGTTCTGGGTAGAGCCAAAGTACTAAACTYGTACCGTATACTAGCTAGAGAAAGCAGGATTTGACAGGATTCCTGTATTGCGATAAGAAAGTTTTGGCTTTCACACAGCTTTCTAGTGGCATTCTCTCTCTTTTTTTTTTTTTTTTGGTTTTTTTTTGTGCTAAAATCCGAGAAAGCTTCTGTTATGGTCGTGCCAGTGAAAGATTGCTTTTCAAAGTTTCTTAGTTTAGTTATTCTTCACGATGAAAACTCAGTGTTATACATGGCTTAGTTGCACCTTCATACATAATACCGAGTAGAAACAAATCAAYGTAATTTAATTCAGAGCAGCAGCTAAGGAAGCATCACAGAAATGATGTTCARACTGATCAAAATTTAAATGAAGAAGGATATCAAGGATCTCCATTCACGAAACCGTGCTCTGAAGGCAACTCAAAGCTTGTTGTGCTAAGAGGCTGGAAATTGATCTGAATGAATTTAATGAGAGACAGATTTCTTTAAAAGAGAACAACCTTTAAAAACACGGGTCAAGCATGTTTGTTCCAAGACCATTTGACAGATGTTTATACAGCTTGGCGAAAAATCTTTAATCACCAAGGAAAGCCGGTTCGCGCCTCTCTCACGGCACGGCTCCTTGAATTGGCAAGGCAGCGTGTGCCACTCTCTAATTTTGCTCCTGACTRCCTATTAGTCAGACATTAACGGCTCTTTAAGCAGGAGAGGTTGGCTAGGTACCTTAAGCACTGGAAAAAAAAAAGGTTTTGTTCATTGCTTGAATCAATTTTTTTAATTCAAAGATATCTGATGAATTAATTTGCTACAGGATGAGCAGAAATACTTCTGTTTCATCTGTAGAAAAACCCAAATATATAGTTTCAGATCATTTGTGCTAGTGCTGATAAAACTTCTCTGTCAGACTAATTTAGATAGCTTATTATTTTCAAAGTGTTATGTGTATGGGAGAATTCGTCTGATTCTTTTCCCATTCTGCTTTCAAAATTCATGTGAATTTGATCATTTGTTCTGYGGTGGCAGTGCACATTTAGACATTTTTTCCTCCCCAGATTTTTATCAGTCTGTAGCAAATTACTTTGCAGTTCAAAGTTTCAATAGTTTATATAGACATCATTCTATACTAAGGAAAATAAGTCCGTAATGATAATGTTTTAGCCAGAAAATTAGCTTTAATTTGTTTTCATTAATTAGGCTAGTATTTCAGATGGTAGGCATTATCTCATGCAACATACTTGGTAGAAAATAGTGGAAAATAATTTTTCTGTACTTTCTACTTTTAAGTATTCCCATCAAAGATAGGGAATCTGCTAATTTTGGATTTTAAAAATGCACAGTCAGTAGCTAAGAGCTTTTATGCACGATAATATAAAAATATGGCTATTTGTGTCTTAGAGCCTCAGCACAAATCTTTACCTATTCAATATCAGACATAGCATCTTCAGAGAATCAGTTGTTTAAATATGTTTTAAAAACATTCTCCAATTATAGATCTATTATTAATTCTGCTAATTCTATTACAATGGATCCTGCTATTGTAAGCATGGGTAACAAACTCTTCAGTGTGTCTGCTGTCAACCTCCAAGCTTAGACTTTTAGGTGAGACCTAGGTGAACCTCATTAAAAAGATTTTTTTTTTAAGAGAGAGTTTAGAGACGAAGCTGAAAACTCCATTTATTTTTTTTTAATGTCAACCTTTGCATTTCTCATCACACAGACAAATATAGAAAATCTGGAACTCCTTTTCTTCMGTATATTACACAGAATTGAACATATTCAGTTTCAACAAATACATCTAATAACTGTATCATAATGTCTTGTGGATATCAGATAAACGAATCTTTTGAAAACTTATCAAAAAAGAATGTAGTTCACGGACTTACTTAATAATAGCCAATTTTTTGTTTAATTGGAAATATATTTTCCTGCAATTAYTTGTAATTTCCTTTGATATTTAATAAACAATTAAAAGCTATTACTATCTTAATATTTCCAGATGCAAGTGGCTTTTAGCTTTCCAAGTGTATAAAAACAGGAGAAGATAGGTCTATGATAGGTTTTGTGGTCTCTCTTGGATGAACTCAATTTGTATCTGCTGCTTCACAGACCTGATTTCATCAAATTATTGCTAATTGCAGTAAGTTGTTTTTCTTTTCTTTCCATTAAGTTGTCTCTTATTTTTAATGTTGCTCTGGTTATATGCTGCATATATAATTGTATTAGCCTAACTGGTGTCTTGTAGCTGCTTTCGGAAGATAATTTATTTTTGTATTATTGATTTCAAATAATATCTGCTAAAGTGGTAGTAAAAGCACTTTGATCATTTTCCCAGAAGCAGTGTCCTGTAGGAAAATCTTTAATTCCATGTGAAGTCCAGGGAGAAAACTCCCTGTGGAAGCCTTGGGAGAGGAGGAGCTCTGTGAGGAGCAGGCGCAGCCTGTCCAGCACTGACCCACACATACTTCTCCATCCCGTGCCTAGGAAATCTGAGTTTATTATTGTGTATTCTGTTTTGTAAAAAGACTACTTTCACCCAGCAGGTTGCTTACATGAACACACAGGCCAGCTTATAACTAAGCCATCAGAAAAGAACATTTCTTATTTATCAGAAACTTAGCAAATATGTTTACATGTAAACGGGTTTGGAAATGCACTCTGTATCACTGTTTTATAACTATCAAAATCATTACCTTTTGGTACTCGTTGCTTGGTACTCCTTCCAATACCAATTCCATTCATTAATATAATTTGAGATTGTATTTCTCTGTTGCAGAAAGATTGGTATAATAAATTCGGAAGGCAGGCATCAGACAATTTGCTTTACCCTGTCTCCCTAAATATTTGTTATGAAAGATGATATAATTATTCTACATTATTTTAAATTTCCTGTTTCCTTCTAAAATTGCTAAGCTAACTGATTCTTGTTCACGTCCCTTTCTTCTTAGGCAAGCTCTTTTTTTTTAATACAACTTTTTGAAAAAAATGAAATGTTTTCCATAACCAGGTGACCTCTTCTAATTTATACCTCTTAGCATTGGTAAAGGTATCATTCTGATATAATATTGAAGAATATTATTTTTAAGTGATTCTGTTTGTTGGGATCACATCTAAGACATAGGTCTCATTACACTGAAGGTCCTTTCCAATTAATGGATGCTAATGGATGATTAGGCCTGGTAAAACAGTATATGGTAACGCATGTTTTCCGTGAAGGCAGTTATAATAGGTAGTGCATAGGCTATTGTTACTTTGACAGATAAGCACATGTTTTTGGGAGATTTAGTTTTCATTCATTCTTTAAGGCTGACCTAATTTATATTATTCTTATATTAAGAATATTATATTATTCTTAATMTTTCTTTCTATGTTTCCTGCCTTGTTTACAAAACAAAACTGATTCTATTAGTTGCTGGATGTTTGGAGATGATATCACAAATTTCATTTTTAAATATTTCTTTTTGGTCAGTTTTTAGAAATTTTCATTCCATTTCATAAAAATCCTATACATTTATCACATAAGTGATGAAAAACTAATTTATTTTGCAACATTTGAGCCATAACGTGTAAAATGAATGCAAAATGTATCTTTCCCTCAATTTTCAATAGCATAATAAAATTTGGCTTGTTATTATATTTTTTGTAATTGTTGCATCAATCCTCTGAAGATCTTTTCTGATAGAGCAATAAGATTGCAATTTTYATCAGGATTTTTTGACTTCTAATATCAAGGGAAGATTCCTGAGAGTGCTTTGCTCTAGACCCCTAGGGCTAACGCTTTAGGATCTTGTCTGGAACCGAATAGGATTATGGTTAATGGATCTGAACCAAGTCCCCTGAGACAGGCTTAATCCCCTGAAAATGAGAACTGYAGACCACAGATTTCATTTAGTTTTCCTGTTCTCTGCCCTTGCATTCATGATTGTAAAGAAATTATTGAAAATATAGGCTTAATCTAAACATAGAATAACTCTAGCAATGGCTTTAGCATGTGCAACGTGCTCTTCCACGTCAGCGAGGTGTAGTGCTCAGGGAATAATACYGCTATACGAAGAATCTTCAGAGTTGCAGCTCTCCTGACCAGATTATTTGACCRTATTATTTGACTTAGAGATGATTCTGAAATGAACTCCAATTCCTCTGAAATCGAGACAGACAAGATGTATGTAACCCTGCTGGCAGCACGCTGGCTGATTTCATCGGATTTCTGTGTACTTGGCCCTTGCTGTAGCAAGCTGAATGGAGACCAGATCATGAGGAYGTGAACCTTGGGCCTAGATATTTTGTTCCATATATTGTGCAAAAAATGACTAAATATACAGCCCGGCACTTTCTATACCAATCAAAGCTTTGGAATGACATTTAAGTTTTTTCTCAAGTTGAATGCATTGCTGTTGCTTTTATATTAGAAGGGAAAATCTGCAGCATTCTCCAAAGGTGGAGATGAGACTTGATTGACTTATCTGAACATAGTTGTCTAGTGCCACCCRAGGTGTCCTAAGGTCTGCAGCTGGGCCTCCAGCTCCCACTTCACAAGGAAGTGAATTTTCCATATATCTTGTATCACATCTGCCACTGTCATGCAAGCCTCAGTGGTGTCTCGCATGGCATTAGAGGCTTATAGGTGAGGAACCGAATCCAACTCGTAGGACAGTGTTTTGATTTAGACTTCAGGAAGTTGAAATCTAAGGTCCATGATGATCCCTATGTTGTGAATCTGAGTAATTAGAAGGCTTGCATATGCCCTAAATCATGAGTTCGTACTTTTCCTCTGTTTATTTCCTATTGCTTACCAGCATAATTTCTACACACTAACTGTAAACCCATTCCTTTCCCTTATGCAGCAGGAAAATCTGTTATCCAAGCAAAATCAGCATCCAAGTATYGTACTATAAAGCATTAGAGTTGCACAATAATAATAAAGATTAAACAGGAACTTTGCTGATGCAWAATATCAGATGTCATYTTTTTTTTTATTTTCTTCCCTTTTCTAGCACAGCACCATGACTTTAGTTTTGCTGTGCCTTAAATGACACAGAATGATGGTAAAGCCAGCATCTTCCCCACATTTTATCACCAGCTGAATTGAGAAAATACACACTTGTTTGCATTTACACTTGATTTTCTGGGTAAATAAAATGCTGTTGAGTTTCATTAGTGAGGAAGCTAGAGGTCTTGATAAGATACTGGTAAGTTACTCTGAATTAGCAGTGTAGGTAAACTCTGGAGAGAGAGTTTGTATTGCTGGTACATCATTCAAAATCTTGAGCAATAGAAATGCATTTTGTAAATGAAATTTTTGGAACAGATTTCTGCAGTCATACCAGACTGTGTGACAGATACTTCACTGTTATATTTATACTTTGTCAAATAATAATAATAAAAAGCTGCCTGTTGTTAAAGTTCTTTCCTGAAGATAAAAARGGTGAATAGTTCCCTTTTTCCTTAGAGCATATGAAATGCAGAGACTGTGTTTTTGGTGGAGATGCTCATTGGTCTACGTAGAGACTACACAAAAGCTCCTCTATTTTTAAATAGAAATAACTTTTAGAAGTCAAGAAGAAAGAACAAAAGCAAAGTGCCTTTGAGAAAGGAAAGGAGTACAGCCTTTTCTTACACACTATGGCAACAAAGTAGACTTGACAGAGTCCTGAGAAACAGATGTTTCATAGTTACACAAACAGGTTAAAAAAAAAATCAAACTTTTTTGACCTGAGAGCAACTTCCTTTCCTTTTTTCTTCTGAATTCTGTGGTAACAAATGCAATTTAATTTTTGTAGTTTTAAGGTATATGCAGAAATCCTCACATCATTTTCAAATGACATCTGGAAGAAGGATACGCTTTTAAAAAACTGAGCAAGAAATCGAGTTTAAACAAAATTAGTTTAATTCTTGACAGAATGTAAGTTATTTGAATTTTTGTCGGAACAGTTTATGCTTTTATACGAGGAAATAACATTTGCTGCTGTCTAAAAGCAGGATGAGACAAACATGTTCTCAAAAATACAGTAAAGTACATATAAAGGAAATCACCATATCTCCTAAATGGTTAGACAGATGTCTACATCCTAAGCTGTACTAGCCTGATGCTGCTGGATGAATCTGAATGAAGTCAGGAAAAATGGCCTTTTCTTTTCTTTTTCTTCTTTAAATGTAAAGCYAGAACTTTCCCTGCTTTGGAGACCATACCTAAATTAGATTGTGTCTTGGAACTTTCTTTCAGAATAAAACCAATATAACTTTTCCTTACTTGAGTCTAAGTGCTTGAATTGTTACCTGTCATTCCTGACAAGGAAAGAGTATGCAGACTGTGCATGAAATGATCTGTTTTTTGAATTACTTATTTGCTTCTTTTCTGTCTGATCCCTCCTACCTCCATTCCTCTGAATAAATGTCTATCAGCTGTTTACACRCTTTTGAGAGTTTCTTTATGCACTTGATGATGATCAAAGGATGGATTTTTAATAGTACTTGGGCTTGTGAAGATGCAGAAGAGCACCAGTGAGAATGAGATGCTTAGGTACCTTTGAAAATCCCATTTGGTGCCTATTGTTAAGAGCTGTAAGTTCCCTTAAAAATCTAGTCATGTATACTGACCTATGTCAACGTTACTGAAAGGCAACATGAATTTGGATTTATGTAAAGATTTTTTTTCACTTGATTATTAGGCCTGTGAGGATAGTTGAAAATCCACTTTGATGGATTTTCAAAATGGGCATTAAATCATTTTTTTTTTATTATCCTCTTAGTATCAGCTGAATATTTGGATAAGAGAGAAGATCTCCYATTCTTTTATTATCCTGGACAGAAGCGGAAAGCAGTAAAGTGACGAGAAAAATGGCACTGAGAGGGAATAAAATTATGATAAAGATGTTTCTAATCCTGTTACTCGTTTCCTGTTGTAGCCTGATGGCTAAAAACATGTATAGGAGTTATTGTACTATGGGAAGTATACATACAGCGATAAAACTTTAGTGTAACCAAAAGCAAAATGTTTCTTCTCTTCCTTCCTTTATTTCTGCCTCCYAGTGCCCCAAGAACAAGGTGAAAGGCTGAGCTGTGTGCGAGTCTTTTCCTGCATCTTCTCCAGGCTCTGGCAGAGCAGCACTCCCCAGGGGCTGTGGAGTTATATTTCTGCTAATGGACCTTTGCATTTAAAAAGTTCAGATCCTGTGATGAAGGTCTGAGCTAACTCACGGTTTCCGTTGCAGCTGTTCATCCTGCGGGAGCCTTAATGTGCTCCCTAACTATTCCAGTCTGAATGAACGTGGGAGACCCAAAAGCCAGGCTGGCAGCTGCCGTGTTGGGTTTTACTGAGCTTGCAGGGCAGTTCTAGGCATCTCGTAAGATGAAGCCACCTCCTAACGGCCCAGTTCTCTAGGAACAACCCTTTTTTCCCCAAAGCCACATGTTTGGAAGGGTGATGCCATGCCTATTCCGTCCCAGCTGGCACAGTGGTCTGTGAGATTTCTGAAACCTGCATAATTTTAAAGCACCTTCTAGGCTGTTTTGAATCATGCCTTGGTTTGTTACGACTTCTGTCATGCCAAGCATTAGAGAATTGGAAAATTAGATTAAAGCTACCCTTTCCCTGACTTTTGTAAAATGTCCAGGACTTGTATCTGCAGATGAGGCTGTAGTTTCTACTGCAGCCTCATGTACTAGCAGCAGATGCAGAAAATGGAGGTAAAATGTCTGAGCTGTAAAAGCTGTTCTGTTTTTTTTTTTTTTTTTCTGTTTGTTTTCAAAATCACTCCTCTCTCTAGTCCAGCGAGTTCTACTTAGGTTTTTACAGGTTTTCTTTTTCTGATAAGTTTTGTATTGTTGTTAAATAGTTTTCAAAATGTAATGTATTTAAATCTTGTATCATCTTAGCTGCAAAATATTGGAAATATATAGTGCAAAGAAAAAAAGATCCAGCTTCACCTTTCCTAAAAGCAGCATCTTGTTAGCCCTTTTGTGAAATATTAAGGAAGCTACAAGCACTTCTAGATCTTTTAGGGACAGAAGAAAGAAGGAACCACATTGTTAGAGGTTCACTCACTTTTCAGAAGGTTCTTAGTTTCAAGTTAATTAAGATATTCTCTGACTCTTTCCCCCTCCATCTAACACTGCCGGTCGTGTCTGTGGCCAGCCTCTTCTCTGCAGTAGTCCAAATCCATTCATCTGGATTTCTGTAAATTCCGATTGCAGAGTCTTGCAGACTGAACCATAAAATGCAGACAGGAAAAATATTCAAATTAAAGATAGAAAAAATTTACTCTTACTCTAATCAATCAGCAGTATCAAATACATGGAGCTAACATCACTGGTACTTTGTGTTGGAGATGGAAGAGCACAACGTTATTACTATGCAATACTGAAAGTAAAAGCTATGTTAGAACATACATACATGTGTATTTTCTCATTAATTGTTAGGCCATAGCTAACAAATGTTTTATTTTGATCTAACTATCTAGTTCATTCCTTTGGATTACTGAAAGTCATAAAATGACAAAGAAACATGTCAATAATTTAAACAAAATAAAAAATGAAGAGAGAAGCAGGTGATGGAAGATGGAAGGAAACAGTCTTAAAGACTAAAATAATAAACATTGATTTTCCTCTCAGATCCTCTTTGATCTTTGGCAATATTTTGTGAATACTAATGACTTGTTTTACTGAGTACAGTGAATGCAAAAACCATTGTATTCAAAATTCATTATACTGTTCTTGTGCCATTTTAGTGAGGGAATAACRTCTGAATTCCTTAAGCTCAAAGTTGAGCTCCTCTTTGAGCAATAATGCTTTTAGCCTTAAACATGTAAGATAAACAAATTTATACTTCTATTTRCTAAATGAAATTCAAATTGACTTGCATTTATACTTTACTTCAAGAATTTAAACGGAAGCACTCTAACCCCCCAAAACCCTATATTGATCCTCCAAATTTGCTGCTTTCAGGTAATTTAAGGAAACTGTGTACTATAATAACTTTTTGCATGCTCTTTATTGATGCTTTTACAAGGTTTCATAGTAGGCACTTGGCAATAATTCATTCTTTTCTAACATTATAGTGCAACATTCTTTTCTTTGCTGAAAATTATTTGTACTTTCTGTTTTTACCTTATCTGAACATTCAGTTACCCTCTAATAAAACAACAAAAAAAGAGCTGTTACTATGTATGTTATTGTAYAATAAAGAAGAAAGTATGCTTTCTTTGTACACACTTAATGCATGCTCAAGGGTAGTATAGCTCCAGTATTATCTCCCACACTGATTCTGACACAGTTTAAATTCATCATAAAATGTTAAAAGCYCCCTCCCCCCAAAAGTTTCAACTGGTTTAAAATAATATTTAGTGTCCTTTGGTATTTTGATCAAGAAAACATTGCATTTCAAGACGATGGAGATTTGTTAAACAAAAATCTTTGGGGAGAATGATAAGAGTAGATAACTAGGAAGCACATTTTATCAACAAATTGTAACATATTCAAATGGCACAACTGGAAAATTAGTATCTGATACAGATTGTCATTTAGTTTTATTGCTTATATTTGGTTGGCTATGATGTCTTTTTAGCATTCAAGTGTAATGTGTATCATTTAATCAGGAATACGCTATAGGAAGAATCTTGTTAAAAAGAACAACAACAAAACCCCCAGGAGAAATTTAGCAGAGGCTGTTCTGTTGGTGAGAAGTTAAGCTGCCTTTCCTATTTCTTTTTGTTTCAGTCCATTGCCTTTTATCTGCTTATACCATTATCTTAACTTTTTAACAAAATTTCCTCTCCGTTTGTATAATGAGAATTCATTTATCAGAATTATATTGTATTATAACCTATATCAAAGGAACATTAGCTGTATTTAATGTAATAGTATCAGATTATTTTAAGATAAATGATTAGTTAAAGACTAAAGAAAGACTTGTATAGGGATCAAAGACATTCACATATTGAATAAGGGATTCTTTTGTTTATTTTGGGTTTGAAACTAGAGTTCCCAAAGCAGTTTTCTGGGGGAGCAGCACAGCACAGCGTGACCAACACATCTGTGCAGCAGATAGACTGTGGACCCAGTTCATCCCTGACCTTACTTCACATAGGGGAATGGCACAAATTTTGCCTTTCTGTATTTGTGCTTTATCTGATTCATGAAAGACTAGCTTTGGCTTAGGACAGATACTTTTTTAAAGGATGGGTCTATCTCTGGATTCAAAGAACAGTAGCCAGCAGCCTGGTGCAATGTATCTGAAAGTATTCACTTAGGAATGACGTATGAGTGTTACCAACCATCTATGAAATCAAAAGCTAGTAAAAGGCAATAATATATTTTAGCAGCAATATATTCAATGACTTCATATAAAATGTCTTCCTTTTTTGTACCTGCCAATGTTCTCTGGTACATTGCAATAACTACCTGCATTCTCAAACACTAAAATGTGCCCTCTTTTTTGATGTACATTACTGTCAAGTAATTAAAGCATACTATGTAGCTGTTTCTATTAAATGGGACAAAAAAAAAATCAACATTATTTTCAGGCAAGCAATGTAAAGAAGCACAAATATATAAAGCTAAAAGAAAATCCCAAACATTAATATTTTCTTTTATTCCTGACAACTATGTCTGAGAAGGATATATTCTGCGTGTTGAAGGTAGACTGCTTTCCTGAAGCAAAATCCTAATTTTCAGATGGTTTTATCTGACATAAAAAGGAAAAGTGGGATCCTAAGGTTAATTGTCGTCTTCCGAAATCATGCAATGCAAATTACAATACAATTTATTTTGCATAGTAGATCTTTGGTAAGGGCAGCAAAAACTGTGGAAAATGAGATCAGACATAAACTAAAGAGAAAAGAAGCATTTATACTGGTTCCCTTAGAAACACCAAAATGATATTTTGTAAGAAGAAGGATTCTTTTTCTTCCGTAAAGAAATGCAGAGAGGGTAAGAGTCATTTGTATTGAATGATCATAGGAAGAATGGAGAGAGCAAGTTAGGTCTGCAGGAGTGGAAAAAAAGGTTGACAGGTGCAGTGAATTTACAGAAATACTGAAACTAAGGAAATGACCAAGTTTGAATCATATTTGGAGATGGATAGTGTAGGAAGTGGTAGAAAAYGAAGGAGGTATTTTCTCTGTTGGCTATAAATTGTGCACACAGTATTACTGTCATTTTTGGGTCTCTGTGTTAGAGCATTTAAGAAATAGATAAGACAAAATATTAGAAGATGCAACTTTTATTTACATCTACTATATCTTTCAAGAAGTGGAACCAGGGTTTTAAATTTAGAATACCRCATGTTAGTTTATGGTATTTGTAGTGAGAATAAAACTGTGTGATAGGAACTCACCAGTTTTGCCCCCCCTTCTCAGCCYGCGTTTTGACAAAGGACCTATATGAAATTAGAAACGCTACATAAGCAAATGTTTGAAGTAGTTTCTGGAAAGGCTGATGCCTAAAGACTGGTGATTTGAATATGCTCTGTCTGCCAGCTGATAAAGCTTTCCCTAGTGCAGATCCCAGTCTCTTTTTTTCCCCATTTGCTTCATCCTGTATCTTTCCATCTGTGACCCAAGAAGGTGAGGAGATAGGAGATGAGTATGACAACAAGGAAACACTACTCTGGAGACTGATAACAGGCTACAGTCATGATAAGGATGACATCTGAAACTAACTTGTCATAAAACGTTACGGGTTATATTTGTAAAAATACAAATGCCTGTGACTATAATGGCCATAATTTACACTAAAATTAAGTGATTTTCATTCATCCATAATTTTTACATGCCAGTTATTCTCTTTTGACTTCTTTGGCTTGATCTAATTTAATTCTAAGTTTAAAGAAAGGGTGGGGGCACAATATATTTCTAACCTCAAATTTGAGGCAACACTGATTGCAGTGTAACCGGCATCAGTGTCTAGGTCTGAGTGGTTTAATTCTAGCTGATTTTATGTTCTATTACTGCATTAAAACCATACAAGCATGAAAAGTATTTCATTTGTGTAGCTATGCAATTACAAACCTTTACTGAATAGCAACTAGCCTGTCCTACTCAATTTTCAAAATTAGGCGTTGGCTTAGAAGAGAGAGACAGAAGGAAACATCCAGACACTAAAGTCTGGATTCCYCCCGAAAAAGCATAGGCACTTCTAGTGCAGAAGAGTTTGGGACCTGCCAGTGTAACACAGGGAGGAAGGCCACAATCTGTTAGTTCACATACTGACTTCTGTATTGTTCTGAATTACTTTAAAACTGTTTCTCCAGAAAAAAAATAAGGTGCCCTGTGACAGTTTTGAACTTAATCTATATTTTCTACAAACGCTTAGCTTAGCATGCTAGAAATCGTGCATATTTCACTGCTTTGCTGACCTAAAAGCAAGTTCCTCATTTTCATTCTCCCTGCTACCAAATGCTTCACTCTCATTTATATATTTGCTACTTTCATAGAATGGTCCCTATGGTAACACTTTTTATTTACCTTTCTATATGCCTCATAYTGCTCATTATTATATTAATCTCTGTAGCACTTAAATTTAAATTCAGAGTATCTCACAGTATACACCTCTGGATTCCATCCCAAATCCAATCACCTTCTCAATGAATTTACCCCTCATGAATTTCCAGGGAAGTGGAAATTCTCTATTTTTTGCTAGAAAACAAACGCGTTACCTACTGCAAAAACATGAATCTCCTTTCTGGGGCTCTGCTAGTATTTCTAAACAGGAAAAACTCCATCTAGGTTCTAGATCACCTGTCACTGCCCTCATTTTTCCGTGTTGCTGCTCCAGCAAGCTGTCACTGCCGTGTCATCGCCTGTGAACTTTTGCATTTAGATCTGGCGGTGGGGGAGCCAGTGCTGAGGAGCAGCATGCCTTTCTTCGAAGTACTGATAAATATTTTACATGCAGTAATAGCTACCCTTTCAAAATTTAGTACCTGAATATAATAACCTGAAAGTAATTTACCTCGTTTATATGGGAGGTGCTGATCCAAATGCCGACTTGCATACGACCAAATCTTTGAACTGTGTTGTCTCACCAGCTATTCCAGCTAATGAGATGTATATTGTGTGGGTCAGTAWATGCATAACACTGTATATAATAAGTCTCAAGTAGTATTCTATTGATATTTAATTAGGAATGTTGTRTAGCACTTAATGCTATCTATTCTAAATACTTTCAGTAGTATTAAATARCTGGACTAACATCTGTTGACTGTAGCTTCATGCTGTGGAAATTACTGAACCTATAGAACTGATCATTTTCATTTAATTTTTGGAATTACAAATCTCTAACCAGTCTCACGATGTAGTTGCCCTATTTTTCCCCTTATTCTATTCTGTTTATTTATATGTCTGAAAAGCTTTCTTCTTTGTTTCAGTTTTCATTGTAACTTCATGCTTTCTGACTTCCGACATGGGTTTTATTTTCCAATCTGTCTCTTTTTTTATTGTTCTGCTCATTTGCAAAACAATGACATATTCAATCTTTGTAGAACTTTTTATATATGTATTTATAACCAGGTATCCTCCTTTCCTCTTGAAAGCAATATTTGTAAATCATTTCTGAATTTTTTCATGAATTAGAACATCCTTGAAATGTTTATATACATAGATTTTGAGTATCTTTGAAGATCTCTAGTAAATTAGTAAAATACTTCATCTGCTTCTTTTTTTGAACATATGGAATGTGAGTTGACATTTTTCTTAGGACTCAGATTTCTAACACAATGATCAAAACATAGGCTTTACATTTGCTCATTTTCAATCGAGAAATTCCCTAGGCCTTTCCCTTCCAACACAGCACAACACAGCAATACTGGAATTACAGTCTTTTTTTTTTTTTTTTTTAACACTTGATTTGAAGCTTTTCTCTGTAGTATTCATATATTTTTTGAATTGTTGTATCCATCCTTTCCAATTTTCTGATATATTCCCTTCAAAGCTTAACTGCTTAGTGTGTAAAATTCATCTATCTTTTGGCAAAATCCAGACTTTCTCTTTTGACAGTTTAGTCTGTGTGTTTATTATCTTCTGTATGAAATAATTCTTTTCCTGTTACCCTTACATATGGTATTTACTTTACTTTTTTTTTATTTTTGGTTATCACTTATTCTTTAGTCCATCCTTATTGTTCAAATTTGAATTATGTTTCCCAAATTCTCAAAAGTGCTTACTCCTTTCTGGAGTATGTGGAGCATGCGTGCGACATTCAGCGTTTTCTATAGAATAAGCTATTCTCCAACATGTGTACGGATTGGCTCTGTGAAAGAGTGCCCAACACATTAAAATGTGAACAGCTAGATTTTGACTTACTGGGTAACCATAGTCTCAAACATTATTTACAGCAATAAATAATTCCTTGAAATCAGATGRGGGGGGGGGAAGAGAGATTTCAGAGAATTAAAATACTGGGTCTTGACTCTGAGCTATTTTGCTTAGTTCTACTTAGTTATTTTGCTTAGTTCTACCCCCTGGACTGCAGTGAGCTGCAAGTAAGCATTAGAAAAAACTTGCCGTGATCTCTGTCTCTGGGGTCTTTAACCCTCACCTTTCCAAACAATGAGATTTTTTATCTGATTATTTTGTTGATTACATCTTTATACCCATGATCTTATCTTTGTGATTTTTTTTTATGAGGATGGTGGGGGAAGACAGGAATAAACCAAATCCTCCCAACCCCACTTGCAATGTTTCTGTCCTTATTTTTATGACGTTGTTTCTCCAGAAACCATCAAACCTTTAGAGCACTGTAGAAGAAAGCATTCAGTAAGTCCTGACATGTCTGTGTTTTCCTTATTCCCTGGACAGACGGTTAGAGTGTCATCTCCCGTGAGACAAACCTGCATGGAAATGAGCATTTCCACTGCTGACCTCCTGCACTACGTCCTGCCTGAAGGCTTTATGCAGAGAAAAAAATTTGGTTTTACAGCCTCTGCTTATCCAGTCTCACTTAAGTGCTTGTTTTGGCCCAATCTACACTCTTCTGTGTAGTTCATCTCTAAAATATATATTTTATAACCCTCCCTGAATATAAGCACTACTGAATTCCAGATTCAGACAAGGTCATTCCTCTACCCCAGTACTTACCAACCTGACTATGAATCTTCTGATAGGTGAGTTTGGAGGCCTGCTTACCTCCATTCCATGATTTTGATAGAAATAACATAACCCTGAGAGCTGTTGGTGTCAAAGTATGTAGAGGAAGAACATTCCACCAAGTCGTTTTACAAACACRCTTCTAATTATAGCATATTTTTTCTTGAATTAATGAAATATTTTCCAGAATAGATGGAGTATTACAGAAAAGCAAGATCAAAACTTAACTACTGATTAGATAGATGAGGATTAATAAACCTATTTTCATTTTTTTTTCCTTCCAGAAGRGGATTAACTTTCATTGAATACAGACATGTTAGGAGGTAGAGATAGTTTAGCTAGAGAGTACATTCAGCTACATAAACATTTGCATTCAGAGATAGCAAATACGTAAGATAATAACACAAAACTTCATGTAGTGAGAGGTTTTTGTATATGAGAGGGTGACAGCAGACTGTGACCAGTTCCAGAGAAGTTGATTTTATAGTTTASTGAAACTATTAGGCACAGTAGCAGTATTATATTTGTATAATATTTAATATTATTAAAGTGTTATTTTTGCTTAATAATATACAAATGTTATGTTTTGTATATTTTTATAATTTTCCTTTGCACTCTGAAAACATATTTAGTTCTTAGATTTATTCTTCAGAGATTTTTTTCTAACATGAGATTTAGAGACCAATTCTCATTAAGTTACAAAGAGATTATAATACTTTCTTTCAATCTTACAAACTCTTTTTGCTTTCATTTTTTTCTATTGTCTTTTTGAATATAACAACGCAGGCAATTTTCTGCCTYATATTGTTCTTTGCAGAGACTAAAGATAACTGTTTGACCGCAAATGAAAAATGGCAGCTTCTTTTCTTGCTCATCATCATACTCATTTTATTTCTCTTGATGCAGTGTATTTTTGATAACACGTTTACCCTACTGAGAGCCGCAGGATTCCATAAACTCTATTTGGAGACCCTTTTCTTCATCATATCTCAGTTCTAACTTTTCTTATAATCACAAATGTGACAGTGTTTCTGTKGCATTTTCTAAAGATGAATAAATTAATCTCAAATGGGCCATTACCAAAGGTGAAAACACTTGCGTAAACCTTCATTTTTTTGCAAGGATAAAGTAATAGCCCCTATTGTGATTACCAGAAAAATTAGTTAATTTCTTGCAAATGCACACTACCTGAAAAATAAAGACTCTTCAAAGTGCAGTTACTTTTTAAGCGTGTTGATGAATAGGAATCACCATCAATATTTCTGAATATACCTCTCCTCCATATAGCTCCTCACAATCCCAAGCCAAATTAAAATTAGATAAATGCCTTTGTGCCAGCAAGTGGAGTGCTACTCACAAGAAATATGTAAATTCCTCCAAAAGTTGGCAGTTTCATGGTCCAGGGACATGATGATTGTACTCATAGAGACAATTGCTCTGTGCTCTCGTGTCTTCAGATAATTTGTTGGAAGAGGGAGACATCTGACTATTTCAAGTGAGCAAGGTACAGAACATGCTCCAGAAATGATTCGGAGCTGGTGCTTCCCATCATTCTTGCCTTTTTTTAACACATAGCCAGTCCCTGTTCAAAAATGGTGATCGTAGCAAGGCAAAGTAAGTTGCTTATTAAAGAATTTCTTCCYCTAATACTCTAGCATTAAAATCATTGCAGATGACACAAATATGATTTACATTATACACTAATCACAGTGCGTAAAGTCTGTCTACCTTTAATTTACTCTCTTCTCAATTTCAAACCTCCTGCTGCTATAATCATAAAAATATCTGATAGAATACTATGCACTTCAAAGTAGAAACATATTCTTATCCTGTTTGGTGGAAACACGTCGTGGGTTACCTTTGTGTACCTGGCAAGTAAGACTATAGGTAGTGCTACCCTTTTCTTTGCCATTTCTGATTCCAACATCCACTTCTATCTGTATGAAAACAATTTTATGAAAAATTAAGAGATTGGTTCCTTTTTTGTCCATTGCTGCATGTCAAGCAGGGTTCTGCCCACGGTGAATGCCACAGGCTTGTTCTTTAATGTAGAGGATAATCAGCTTGATTTAAATGAGTAGTCATAGCTGACAAAGGCGATAAATTCCTTTTGCTGACTTCTGTGGACCTTTTATCAGARTGTGAATTTCCGTAGGTATTAAAAAGCCTAATATGTCCCTCCTTCCTCTTACATCTCAGTGGAGGTCTGTATGGTGTCTCCCACGAAGTCACATCGTTTGAATATCATGGAGAGAAAGGAAGATATGCTCTGCTGGGACTGTCATTGACTTGAAATACAGGAGGTTCCCAAAGTGCTTACTCTTCTGGCTACGGAGAAGAATTAGTGCTAATCTAGAAAATCGACCAGAATTGAAGGAAAAATTATTTGTAAACTCAGTTCCAAAGTGTTTTTGTTTGTTTTGTTTTGTTTTTTTCTTTTTACAGCTAGGAAATAGATGCGTAAGATGTAGAGAGTGACAGCTCAAGCACTGAGAGAGGTACACTGATGAAGGGAGCATAGACTACAAGAAAAGACACCCTGCCCATATAATTACCCTCAAAACCTTGAAAGTAGCATTTACTGATACTGGGACTGCTTCCAAGGTTTTTAATTTCCTTCCCCCACACACTGTTTTTACAAGCCAGAATGAGTTTGGGTCTAATTAAATAGAAGATAATTAATAATATTGTCAGGTTTATGTCAACCGCATTCATATACCTTCTATGTATATTATTCGTGTTTACATTTCGTTTTGAGTTATTAAGACATACTAGTTATTGAATTCATGGCTCTATTGGTTACTCCCAAAGATGAACATTGAATTACCTTTACATTAGTTATGATTGTTTCACAGTTCACTGTGTTTGTAATTTCAAAATAAATAATGCAATTGCATTTTTGTTCTCTGGCAGAAGTAATTAACTACCTCTGCACAGTGTTTCCATAGCACGTATCTGCCGGTGATTTAGATTGTTTGTACAGTCATGCTACAACATACAAGGGGGGAGGGAGAAGCCATCTGTCATTTAATTTATTTCTCAGTGCATTATGTATATACAGCAAATGCAGGTTATGCATTAACATTAGCCAGATAAAGCGTTTCTTTGCCTATTTTTTTCTGCTTCTAAACTATCATTTTTATAGCCTTATGGTTGGAAGATAAATAAATACCTTCTGTTGCCTGTAGTATGAATTTCAGAGCTATGTTAGAGGAAACAAGCTAATAGAGCCATGTGCAATGCATCTATCCACTGATGGATATATTTGTCTAATTTGTAGTGAGTATAGCATGAAAAAGGTGTAATTTATTCACTCGTCATGGGCAAACAGCTTGTATGTGATTCTGACTTCCAGTCTGCACAGACTAATTCCAGAATTTTTGTCTGACATCCTCAGGCATTAATTGGTTAATCATTAATCTTTGACAACTGAGGTGCTGTTTTCCTTTGACTTAATTCCCTCGATAACATAGACACACTATATGACTAACATTTCATTTACCTTTATGTCCTGTGAAATTTTACAATACTTTGATACAATACTTCAGATCAATTTTAATGTGTTTGTTTTTATTTCAGTTCAGATCTGGTATCTGTTTTTGTCTTTGGCTTTGCAAAAGACAGCATACACACTGAAGCCTTCCCTCCTTTTCCTTTATACCTTGAAAGGATTTTGCCTATAATTGCTCTGTAAGAAAATAAGCACTGAACTTTTACTGCCACAAGATAATAGAAACATTTAATGGTATTTATGAGACCTTTGTTTCTTTTTATCTGGATACATTTCTAATTATCATTTTATTTATATTACAGAAGAGCTGAWAGATTCCAATTAGGAATGGGCCTCTTCTGTATTAACACTGTGTTGAAAAAGAATCGGATCATGCCCTGAGGAGTTTACAGTCTGATTTAAGACACAAAAGTGAATTAGTTTAATAATCAGCAACAATAGCAGCTATTAAGGAAATTTATTGTATCAACTGGTGTGATTTTAGCAAGTGATATTTCATGCTTTGAGTAAGATTTCCTTTTTCTGTTTCTAGGTAAATGAAGAATCATACTGTAACCTTAATAGAAGCCATGTGATTTTCATACAGACTTTAGACATACAGACTTTAGACTTTGTACTAATGGTTTTACACTTCAWTTTTGTTATAACGGAAAAAATTATTTTGACAGGCTGACTGAAACTAGCCAAAGTGATAGTATTTGTGTAAATATTACCYGATTATTTACAAAAACCTATTTATGACTTAATAGTTGCACCATTAGCATCATTCTGCAACAGACTTATTGTTACTATTATAGCTAATATCTACATTACAAAGAGCCCATCCCCTACTGTTCTACCTTTCTTGTGAACACCAAACCTTTACAARTCAGGTATAAACCCAAGACTATATATTGATGGATACACAGGAAAATAGAAAGATTTAATGAATGAATGTTAGTTAGATTAGGGTGAAGTGCCTTCGGTACATTTTTATCTCTCCATGAACTTAGTTTATGTAACAACAGCATTTAAATAATCCTCATCAGCATTTTACATCCAAAGTGACCCTTTCTTCTTCCATAATGAGGAACGGGGAACGAGAATTACGATAGTGCTAAATGTTTTCTTAATCTGAAGACTGTAACTGAATACTGAACTGTTAAAAAACTCTGGTTTGACATGGACATATCTCTTCCCAAGCAAATAATACTCATTCAAAGGGAGAGTAGATACTTTTCTGTAACTGCCTACCTCTCTTCTAGGGCTAAAAGCCTTGTCACTTCCACTAAACTGGTATAGACAATTTGTGGCCATTTTTATCAGAATGGCAATACAAGCTACCATAATTTCTAGCTGAGTAACAGCTAGAAGCAAAACAGTAGAATATTTTAGGAAGTGCAAAAGTGAACTTTCTGCATGTAACAACTCATGTTTTGGACTGCTCAACATCCTAACTCTGTATCTTTTCCTAGGTAAAAAAAGCAAGCATTTTCACTTGTATAATCTAAATGTGCTATTGTAGACTTTCTCCTGGGATACAGAATTGAGTACAGTCAATATTATCACTGATAATGTTATTTTGCCCCTTTTTCCTTGAGAGGGAGAGAGAGAAAAAAAAAGAAGAGTAGGGATCCTGAAAAAGAAGGAGAGCAAAAAAGATTCACTAAAAAAAGAAAAGGCCWTGAAGTGCGAGGTAACCAATTTTTCTTTTTAAGACTTACTCTCAAATTTTTCAGTTTTATGCTGTATTTTGTTTTGTTTTTCCAGGCACATTGGAAATATGCATATAATCTGTTACTCTGAAGAACATTATAAAATTGAACTGCACGGTTTGCTGCTTGTGTTTAGGGATACTTAAGAATAATTTTTGATTTCAAAGTTGATAGTTTTCTTCTTCCTATCTTTTTTTTATTTTTT
>NW_028186415.1:833330-927753 GCF_003343005.1 Rhea americana | reverse complement strand
CTTCCTTCCTTCATCCCAGGTTTATGTCTTCTAATTTGTGGATCAGATGTTGCTCACCAGTCTACCACCGTAAATCTTTCATGAGTTAGTCTAGATTTACACTGAGGGAATGGAAGGAAAATTGGCTTCATGCCTCTTATCTGGTTTAGTCTCTTTTTTCCTCTAAAATACAGCATCTGCCACAATGGAGCAGATACAAAACCCATTGAAACTAATAGAAAAGTTCCTATCTGTAGCAACTGTCTTTGGCCAAAACTCCTTGCTAAATTATTTCTCTGTTTTTTTCTTAGTCAGTTCCAGTTACTGGCTCCACCTCTATTAGTTTCAGTTCAATCCTGACCACCAAAACGTGTGTGTTTATTTCACTATTACATTTTATATATTTTATACGGTATTCTATGATTCTATGTGATTTCTTTTTGCTCTTGTGCACAGAATGCACGTTTTCTGTCAGTATACCGAATCAAAAGGTRTAAACTGTTACACTAACGGCATTAAATGCGGTTTTATCCTAGAGCTGAAGAGGCGGCATTAAGCGTAAAGCAAATGCTAAGAAGTGCTAATGAGCATTTACTACAATTAGAACGCTAATTCATATTATTTCATTGTTTCAAGACTTCTGAACCTACCTCTCTCACAGCACTGTTAAAAATGCACCTCTATTGCGGCTGAGATGCTTCTTTGGTTAATAGRAAGTCCTACATGTGATACAGGACTCAAGCAAAGCTTAATATCCAGTGAGACCAGCACAGAAAAGAACCGTTTCCCGCCCTCTAATAAATCTTGCAAGCCTCCGTTCGTCATGCGGGAGCATATCCGCGGCGGCACCGCCGGCTCCCGGGATTCGCCCCGATATCCGCGGCGGCACCGCCGGCTCCCGGGATTCGCCCCGGTGCCGAGCACCGGCACCTTCCACGTTCTGACGGCCGGCAAGCAGCGGTCGCGCCGTGGGCACCGTTTCCTTCCACTCCCGCGTTAACTCTGGCCTTGCTGCCKCTAGCAAATAACCCAGGCTTTTACGCTTCTCTTAACGAGAAGCTTCCGACGGCCGGTTTCTGTTAGGTAGCAACAAATCGCCAAAAAATCAGAGCTGCCTGATCTAGGAGGGGCGAGCGATCAGGCGGTGTTTTGACGAAGCCGTCGTTGTGCTTGCAACACGCAGCAAACCTTTAAGCCCTACCACATTTTTTTTTTTTTTTACAGACTTTGCAATGCACTTAGTAGTAATTTTCTTCTCTCACCCCTTTCTCACCAAAAGTAGAGAAAAAGAGAGGAATTCTGCTTCATGCGAATCTCTCCCACTGACTAACCCCCAAATTCCCTACTAAGGAATCTATAAMATTTTGACTGAAATTTTACACAGATGACAGATATCAGTGAATATTTTCCTCTCAGGAGACTGCAGGTCTTTCAAAAAGATGGAWTTATTCCCCCCAAAATTAAACTTCATATTTTGCAATACTTTTTGAGTTGTTTATTGCTCTTTATCTCATTTTCTATTGAATTTCTATTCATAAATGAATCGGAATTTTTGATATTCTTCACTAGGAGTTTTTTTTTTTTAATATAGGTTATAAACTCAGCAGTCACTGAAATGATTTACCTGTAATCAGAAATTCCCACCGAGTCAGTTGCRGTAGTGGAGACGATAGTAATCTCAGTTGAAACCTGTCATATTTGATCTATCTTGTAACTGGTTGTACTATTTAATTAGCTCTTGAGGATTAAATTTTGGAATGGAATATCTAAATACTATTGAGTTACTGCAAAATGTAAGAAAGTAAACTYATATGTCATTTTATTTTAATATTACCAATCAGTTTATCTTTTGAGCATAGATACAGTACTGTACAGTTTTAAGACAGAAATAGTTTGTTTAGAAAAAAAGGTACTCGATTCATATCAAATGCCAGACACCAGGATCTATCACATGTAGCTTTTTAACTTAAAAGGCATTGCAATTTTTATGTTCCCAGAAGAAAATAATTTTTACTCCACAGTATCTCTTTGCCATTAACATGTCTGGATAGCAAACGACATCATGTCAGCACGTCAATGTCCTCTGAATACTTTGGTTAGAGCACATMTGATATACTTTCAAAACAAAAATGACCAAAGCTAGTTTAAATTATTGAACTTGCATTGAATAATTTATCAAAATCATGTCTCAATTTTTAAAGGGAAACATTTTAGATCTTTTAAAAAATTTTATATTACACAATTTCATACACAAGCTGATATCTACAGTACTCTATTTAGCTGGTGATCAATTTTTGTTTTATTGTTTTAAGTGCAAAAGCAAAAATTATGTGTGCATTTAGGGTTGGGAGAACWTTTACCTACTGGGGGAAAAATTGTTGTTACCAGAGGAAAGAGGACAAGGAGCAGGTAGTTTTCTTATATCTATGTATCTTGTGTTATTGGAGGACAGGCTCCAGAAGATCTGCTATGGTTCTGTATCAGATGAATACTCTGGATATTACGAAATGTTACTTGAACGACTGGAATACAAAAGATGACTAAGATCTTTAGAGACAGGTAGACAACTTTTAGGCCTTCTAGAAAGCGTGAAGCGTTTGCTATCTGAAGATATAACTCATTCAAGATATTTTAAGTTGTCACAGGACTGTGACATAACAAATTTCAGTGTATAGGCTACAGGACGGCTACTGTCCATCTGTCCATGGGCTCTTCTCTGTGCCGCCTTTCTGTCAATGTGAAGTATCACCTTCTCTCTCTTTCATTACAGATTAAGCAGTTTTGAATTACTTTGCTGTTGCTACTCCTGTATTTCCATTATTTTAAAATGTAAATATTTCTGGTTACAAATAACCTCGGTTATTTTAATTTTGATKCAAGCAAGTAGGACAACATATGCTTACATGTGTTAAATTCCCATTGAGCACAATGAGGAAATGCTTTCATGACTCTTAATCTTTGATTAATCTTAGATTACATTATTATTTATKAAGATACTGAGATCGAAAACCTTAAGGCATGTGTTCTTTGTTTTGTAAGCTTGGGAATTCAGGAGATGGCAAAATGTGAGGAAGTTCTTTCATACACCACTACCTCTACAGACAAACTTTCTGACTTTGTCAAGTTTGTTGCCCTGTCTGAGAAAGCATTGCTCTAACCATRTAGATTTTTCCAGTTGATAGGATAGTATTTTGCTGATTTCTACTACAAGAAGAATAAAATTAGAGACTAGAAATGTAATGTTTAAAAGTTTCCATGAGAAGATAAGAGAGTTTTTTCGAAATCACTTTCTTTTCTAAAAAAGATAAATTTCTTATTTTGCATTGACCGTGTTTGTCATTGGCAGTGAAATTCATCCACATTACCTGACCCCACATGACCATCTGTCTCTTTTGGCTGGGCAGCGATGCCTGTAAGCGCACGCTGACCTCAGACCACTGGCACGAGATGATCAAGGTCATTAGTTGAGCTGGACGGCTTACAGAAGTCATTCTGGCCGATGGAAAAGTTGTGCTAGGTCATTTCTCAGGAGCCTTTTAGCCAGACCAAAGAACTGGCTTGGCTGAAACGCCAGTAAATTCTGAGAATTTCCTTGAATGTTACTTGCCTCTGAAAAGTAACTGAAAAACTGAGAAAGAAATAAAGACAGAAAAACCAAAAGCCTGTTTTGGATTTTTTTCACAGTGGACAGTTTTTGGCTGTTCATTTAGGTACAATTTAAAGCTAGTTTTCRTGGTCCAACTATACAGAATCTGGGATCTATAGAAATAATTCCTTCTAGATAATAAAATATACAATGTTAATATGAATTGATCAATGTTCTTAAAAATTGCCAAACATTATGTTTTTTAATTATTAATAGTTGTTCTAAAACAATTTTTAACTGTACAGATGCATATATTTATGTAAACAATGTTGAACTAAAAAAAATCCACACTCTCAGTCTTTCTGTTTTTGTGGCTGTGAATAGAAAATATAATTCTGCTAAAATTATAAAAAATCATGCTGCTTTATTTCTTATGTCCATTAAAAGAGCATTTCATACTAAGTGCACCTTATAAAAAAGGAATAAATGAGGTTATTATTTTAGCTCACTTATTGTGAGTGTAGTTTTAGAACAAATTTTCCAAGGACAATTATAACCATCTCCAAATTTGTGCCAGGTTTTTATAATCATTTCTGCACCTTGAATCCATAGTGTCCTCAGAAATGTAATGTATTTCCAAATGCAACCCTTGGAGAGCAGGATGACTTAATGAAGAAACTGACCTCGAGATCTCATCACTGATTTCTTTTTAATTGTTTAACTAAGGATGCAGTTTTTATTTTTCCAGAAACATCCTCTCTCAAAATCTGGCCCATGTTACTGGACACCTGGAATATTTTTAGGCTTATTGTCATGGATAGTATATTACTTTTCACTGGTCTAAGTCCTAAGTGATTGTTTCCAGTCTTCTTGGAAGAAACTACTCTGGAATTATCTTGTTTGCTATTTTGGTTCTTCTCAGCCCRTTTTTTTCCCAGAGCAGAAAATTAATCCTTCACTAGAATGAAATTTTGCTGTCTTCTGAAAGTCCATTCAGGGAGAAAGAACTGTGCTCTCAAACAACATTGGAGTTGGGAAGGACTTAGATATAGGAAGAAGAAATTTCTAACAGAAACTGTGAAGCACATAATTTACAGAATATCCCTAGCAGGAGGAAATAACAAATCTATTTTGTTGCTGCTGTCCCTCCTGTGAGAATTGATACTATTTCTTAAGTTTTGAAATGCTTTCTATTTTAATAATTTTGATTTTTGKCTGAAAGTATTTTAAATATTTGATTAGCTCTTCAAAATATTAATACCAGGAAATATAATAAGTCATCAATTATTTTCTGGACTTGTCTAGCAATGACTGAGGCAAATACTCTTTATCTGCAAAAAATGGAAAAGCACTGGTATGTCCCCTCATCTCTACTTCTTTTCAGCTTCAAAAAAGGCCACTCAGGCAGGACTGCAGGCACTTTATGATTACCTTTGCTGTCTTCTCTTTGCTTGTTTTTGTTGTCACTATGGCAGTCATTGGACAACTAAGCAAAAGTTGYTGTCTTGTTTTCTCAAAAAAGAAGCAATCTGATATGAGTAATCTTAAATAATGGATTATTAGATTATTACAATAACCCAGACATGTTTGTACCAACGATCATTTTTACAGAACTGAAGAAGAGTTAAAGGGTGAGTGAAGCTACTAGTGGGAAACCTGCAGGATGACTCAGTTTAATATGATGCTGGAGCTCATTGGTCCTCTGCTGCTTGAGACGCAGCAGATGCGCTCTCCACCCATCCGTGTCACTGCTCCAGAGGAACTCTGGAAGTCTCTGCCTGCTCTCAGCTACGTACTGGCTGTCAGGTTTGCTTCCCTCTGCTCACATGAGAATCAAACTTCTTTTCTGTTGGCAGCCTTGTTCAGCTACCTTTTTCTATGAGCAATCAAAAAGTGATTCAAATAGGAAATGGGACTTGTTAGTAGTAAAGATAATTACAAATGGGAATAGCATACTCAAGGGAAGAGAGAAATTCATCATCACTTGCTGCTTCAAAATGAAGGTTTTCCTTCTTTCCAAATGGTAAGTTCTAGTTTCCTCAGAGAGGCTGGGGCTCTCAGTGCCCAGTCTGGTGAGGAATCCCTGCCTTGCAGAAGTGACAGAGTCAGGGTCTCTGGTCTACTTTATGGCACTTTCATATGCAAAATGGATGTCTTTGGCCTTTTACAGTGCAGAAAAYGTACAGAAAATTTAGCATACTTAGAACATATCTGCCTAATTAGAAGTTAAGTGCTCACTGATGGGATTATTATTTATTAGCAATGGAGCAGCACTTAAAGGAAAATAGAAAGAAACTCAAGTTACYGGATAACTTTCATAAGGAATAAGGCTTTTCTGGGTCCGTTATTTATAACTGATTGTCTCTCCAGAAAGAAATGTGACTGTGTGCACAGAGTGAAGAGCATCTCCCTGACGGTTTGTGATCTTTCCTCTAGAAGGAGAATAGCAATGTCTTGTTATTTCTTGGGCTGGTCTCTGATGGTCRGATGCTTGCAATGCCACAAAGATGTTGGGTGCAGTGGAGCGGTGTGTGACTGGATGATCCTGCTTCTTCTTGATCCCARGGACKACTAATATGAGAAATATAACACTCTTCCTAAATAAAATCAAACAAAATATTCCAGAGGGAGAAGTGGTTCTTGATGGAGCTGCACMTATTTAAATTATGATTGTTGTTCTTACAATACAGCAAATCTGGGAGGAAGCCCTTCAACAAAYTCTCAAAATGGTTACTTTTCATACAAGAGTTAACAGGGAAGATGCTTTCTTAGCAGTGCCTAGGAGCAGAATCATGACATGGGAACAGATAACATRTTACACCCCAAAATGTAAAGCCTCCCAGTCATTTTTTTTCAGCTAAGATATTGTTTTCCAGTTCCCACAGACTGTGCACACCCRTCAGGCAGGATTAGCTCCTGGTGCAAGCTCTGCTGATGTCAGTGACTCTTATACCAGCAAAGGTCTGGCTAAGCTGCTTTTCTGTGCTTAGACGGAATGACTTCAACAAGCCCCTGAGAATCAGGACTTTCTCATTTTTCTGTTGCTCATAAAATTAAAATAATGCCTTCAATAAAATAAAAGCTTTTAAAAGAAACAAAGAAAATACTCCATGCAGTAGCACTCTTTGAGCATGGAGTAGGAGCAAACAAACTACTTTTAATGTTGACATTGATTGATCAGAAAATGTTTCATTTCATATGGACTACAATAGCTGACTATTAACTCTGACAGACTTCTAAAAATGTCTGTTTTTTTCCTGCTTGTATTAGCACCCATTTCACTAGCAATATAGAACCAACTGTGTCTGCCTGGCATGAATAATAAGCATCTGTCAGACTATCTGCATCTACAATTAAATCCTGAATCTGCTCTATACCTTCAGAAGAAATAGGAGCTGAAAATCTGTCTGTTTCTATCATCAGAATTATTTTGGGAGTTAGTTTGCACACAATCCATGGAGCATTTTGCTTTGCCCCGTTGTGCATTACTGAAGGCACTTAAGCTACACGACATTAATTTAATAGTCCTGAAGTTTGCCCCTGGAAAAAGGAGGGCAGAAGGGGAAGGAGACCTGAAAGGTGCACAGCAGTGATCGGTTGGTTGTCCACCCCACAGAAGCCGTCATCACAACAAGCATTAATTGACTCCCTTGTTGGCAGTCTCCATGAAAGATTGAATTCACTCCACGCCTAAGCTGGTCTAATAAAAGCATTAGCTCTTTGCACAAACCTTGCCACTCGTGTACTGAAGCAGGTTATCTCTGAGAAGAGTGGTCCCTCTTGAGGATCACTGAGGTCAGCTCATTTGCAGGGAGCTTTAATGTGACTACACATGCAGCAGAGGAATAAATGCAAAACTTGCTCTCCAGCACTGTCACTCAAAGCCTTTCAGGACATTCAGTTCATATACTAAAACCTCACCATAAGTTTTTCCTTCAAAATATATTTCAAATTAAAAAAGAAGTCATAACAGAGAGAGCTCTATTGAAGRAATCTAGGCACAAATTACATATATATCAATTATTACTAGAATTTAGTTATTTTTTAAGTATCCCAAATGTCATGCCACTTTACTTCTGAAATGTGTACTAGATTTTCATCTTCTCACCCATGGTTTCCTCTAAATAACAATTTTTTGATATTGGGACACAATATCTGGAATYTAAATGAAAGGGTGTGATTTTCTGCTGAGTACTTTTTTTGTAGTTTTTTCTATTTTAAAGGCAGAAATGTCCATCTGATCTGATGATATCTGTATGATATGCCATACAATTTCTTCCAATTACTCTTCTATTAAACTGTCACATTCCTCTTTGATTAAAATATATTCTAAAGAAAGGCAATCAGTCTTGAAGTTAACTTTTCAAGAAATGGAGAACTGTTGTTTCTCTCAGTAATTTCTTCTGATGATTGATCACCCTCCTTATGAYACATGTGTGCCTTTGTTTTTCATTTAAATTTTCATGGATTTAACACACAGATATTGGTTCTTGTAACTTTTTTCTGTTAGAAAGATTGGTACTTTTTTTTGGTGTCACTCCAGTGCTATAATCAAATTATAACTCAAACTTGTCTTGATGAGTAGAGTGGGTTTGCCTCCTTAATTATCTCCTTTCCATGTATTTTTTTCCTCAAGATTTTGGGGCTGTTCTATGATCTCTCTTCAGTTTTTCAGTCTATCTTTTAAATTCCAGACATCAGAATGAGATGTAGTGCTCCAGCATTGCTTTCAATAGGGCATGCACGGATATAAAATGACCTTTTTTTTTTCAAAATCATTTGCTGTTCACATCAACTTCCCTAGATTTTGGGTTGTCASTCCTTCTAGAAATTGTGCCACTTTTATATAAATGACTTGCTTTGGGCCTACAAAGTTGAAAGTACTGGTATTTGCTCCAAGAAACTAATCCAAAARGGAGTTTGATGTGGACAGAATCTAGTATGCCCAGGGATATCTACTGACTTTAATGAGGCTTTTTACAAGTCCAATTGCTTTCCCATGTGGAAAGATACAAAYCAAATATAAAACTATTTAGGACCAATAATGTGCAAAAATAAGTGTAAGAAAAGACAAATATATTGATAAAGTCATCCTCAGTAAGACATCATTGTGATTTGTCTAGTTTCAAGGTTACTTTGATCTTTTTTGATTTTACTTGTGTCTGACCATTAACAGATGACTGTTAACCTATAGTATGAAACAATACAACAAAACTGGAGGACGGGTTCTATGACACAGCTAAAAGATCTTGATACTTGTCCTGTTGATTTCATTTCTTTAGTAGCATGTATGTCAGCTAAAGTCAAGGGTGTAAAAATAACACTGTATTTCCATTTGGAACTTATTCTTTGAAAACTTTATTTGAAAGCAGAAATCAATTTGACAAATGGCTCATCTATTTCTTTCATTGTTGATTCCACTGGGAAAAAAGAGCTTAGAAAAATTATCTGAGATCACATGGAAACTTTAAATCAATTTGCTAAACATATTTCAGAACATATTTCTAAAATCTAAATATGAATGTTGCACAAAAGACTTCTAATACTTCTAATTAAGACAGTTTCAGCAATCTATGGCCTTCTTTCAACTGAAAGAAGATAAGCAAAACTATGTTTCTTAATGTGACAGTGTCAGACTTGTTCATTCTGCTCAAGAGGTCGGGAACACCATGTGTACAGAAGAGAACCTTAAACAGCAAGGTAAGAAATTGCATTTACTTCATCACAAGATTTAAGCAGTTGCTGAGATTCACTAATGGCAAACAAAGCAAGAACAGCATTGACTTCTGGAGAAAAGCTGTTTTCTGGAGCAGGTTTTCAAAGCTTCTCTTTCTGAAGATTTGTATCTGCCACATAGACCCATAGGTTTTGCACCACAAAATGAAGTAAATGTTGGTCTGTCTAGCTAGTCTGCGTCTTGTGCCAATGCTATGAATATCAATTTACATCACCTAAGGAAGGCTGCACTTTATAAGCTTTAGACCCTTCGATATAAATGCTTTCAGAAGTTAAACTTTTGGAAATTGTTCAGGACTGCTACTAGCAACTGACATTTTCTCATATTGTAATAGAAGGCACGTACCCGGCGTGTTTACATAACTTTATCTACATCTTCTCACAAGTTCCTACATATCTTTGAAAATCTAGTACCATTTATTTTGAGCTCTACATCTCAGAGACAGGCAGTGGGGTGTAATGTTCTAAAATTGGGAACATTATTTTTCAAAATGATACCTTAAAATCAAAGTGCACTTTCAAAAATTTAACCCCAAGTCTGTACAAGGACCTATACTGCTAACTAGGTCGGCACAACAAACAGCAGTACAGACCATTTCATACAGAAATCCATTTTTTTTTTCTCCCATAACTCTTTCTGAACCTGGGTGTGTATTTATCTAAGCATTAAAGAAAAAGATTACAGGCTACTCTCTCTCCACTCCCTCCTTCCATCCCTCTGAAAGTTGGCACAAATTTCAGCCAAGTTAGATTAGTAGTGGTGCTTACGGTTAAAATTTGCTCATTTGGCAAAATCCTTAGCTTCAGCCAAGGCACACTCAGTGAAACTAGGCACAATGCATTCTCTTTCCCTTGATTTAGGACTGTCCTAGGAGATTTAGCCAATTCCTGGCAAAATTTAGAGCGCATTTCCATCAGTCAATAATAGGTAGCCTGTGTGGAGAATATGAGTAGGTCATAAAACATTCCTGCTATAAGTGAATGAGTGAATGAGTAGCCTAGGATTAAAGTACATGGGTGAAGTTCAAGGGAATGCCAATTTTCCAAAGCCTTTGGGGACAATCCGGTGCAGTAGTGGGAGCAGGGGAAGCCCAACAGTGACTACTTTTGGAAATTCCACCCACTCTTCACTGAGTACTTTCTTATTCTTTTACCTTATTGTAAAGATTATGATGAAGGCTACTCAAGCTTCCAAAYACATTAAGAGAGCACAGATTAGAGCAAGGTAGCTTTTTATTTTTGCTTCTTTTGGCATATATATATATAAGGAAAAATTATTTTCAAGTCCTCAAGCAAGACAGGCTTTTCAATGGCCGCTTGTACTGAAACTTCGGATGTTTGTATGTTAGTAAAGAGCAGAAATTTGTCACCAAAATGGTCAGATTTCTTCTGTCTCCCTTCTGTAAACACTCGTGAGTTTATGCAAGTGTTTACAGGCCTAAGACTATAGATAATCAATGAGGCTGCAGGGAGGTCAGTGGCTAGGGAGATTGGGCATGTAAGAAATGTTCCAAAGCAGAATAATGGTTCAGTGATCTCCATACCCAGTTCCAGCAATGGCCAATGATGGATGCTTCATATCTACCTAATGGTGCAATAATAGATCATGCAGATATGATTGTCCTTATCCTACACCATTCTTGCTGTGGAGTACTGAATCATCAGAATTGCTAATATTAAAGCTGCTTCAGGTGCTGCTGTGTAGTGGTAAATCCTTTTTCTGACCTTACACTGTTAGTCCAGTTTTAGGAGGCAACAACTCTGTTGATTTCAATAGAGTTACACCAAAGGATCAGATTTCTATGAAAACAAATTTCACATTGGGAAGAGGTGATGATTCTGGAGCATCATTTACAGCATCATTTCCAATCGCATATTTCCAGTGGTGTCAACAGAAATGCCGTCATGCTACTCAAAACACGAGTAGTGTATAGAACTTGCTGGATGTTTTTTTTTTCATTGTATCCTTACATAGTCCTGCATTTTTCAAGGTATTAAAGCTGAAAAAATAGACATTATATAGTGATATATACATATAAAAAATTAGTTGTAAGCACAAACTCAACTGTAGACACCTGACATTATCCCCCTTAGTTGTTGTTATGGGGGATAACTAGTTTTTGCTTGATTGAACTTAATATATAGTTAATGTACATTAATGTAGTTAATATAAGAAACCTAGAAAAAATAGTAAGAACTAGATGAAACTATAATGAGACTTCAAGAAGAAAAAATATATATATATCAGCTATTTGCTTATGTTTCCAGTTTTCACTGAAATTAAATAAATAGTTTCTATATTTTAGTACAATGAAATCTATGCTCTTATTCTGTTTACTGCCAAGTTGAACGAACCCACTTATTGTTAAGCCGCATTCCCAAGAAATGTATGCTATGTCAGGAGATGTACTCTGCGCCTAAAGGTAGTGTAGACCTTCACATATTTTATGATTGTTTCATTACTAGGCAAGACGTAGGGGGCTGATGTTCAGATTCAGGAGCTTAACAAAGTCAAAGGAAAATGGAATGGGAGGGACTTGTGTTGGTTGACTTCACTGGCTGTGCTTGTTTTCTTTCTGACAGGTAYTCCTCTAACCTATTGCTAGAGACCTGTGAAGATGAAGACTCCCAGACAATTTGTGCTATGCTTTGCTGTCTTTTTCTTTCTTTATTCAGTCTCCCCTAATATCTAACCTTGATCTTGCTGCARTATAGTTCCTCTTCTAGCTTGAAATGAAGAAAATATTATTTTCTTTTTTCTTTGATGTCTACTACATGCTTTGAGACCATTGATTGTTCTCGCTTTTTCTCTCAAAGCTAGACAGCCTTTAGCTAGCCCATCTCTCTTTTTGAGTCATGGTTTCTGATCACTCTCATTACTCCCTTCTGGGCTTCCCTGAAGAGATTCATATTTTTTCTGAAGTGACAGCTCAAAACTTGGCTACAGTCAAGGCTCTCTCCGTTCTGAATAGAAAGAGGGATTATTTTTTTGTGTACTTATTTTCACATATCCTCTGGGCTATCCTCCYGGGATGATGTTGACATTTCTTGAAGCTGTTGGCACATTCAGTTTTTGTAACCCATAGATCCTCTTTTTAGGGGCTACAGCCCAGCAAGCTCTCCTCCATTCTACATTTCTGGTTAAGTTCCTAGGTGCAGTCATTGCACATGGCCTTGCTGATTTTTGTCCCTCTGTTAGTCTTTTCTTTCTGATGTGTCAAAAATCATTTTGATTGCCAGTGCCTGTTAATGCCTGATACAGGAGGAAGGAAATCAGACATGATTTGACACAATTTGTTCTTGACAAATCTATTTTGGCTGCATCTTATATCCTTGTAATCTGCCAGATTCTTAAAATGGTTTAACTTTTTTTCTTAGAAGCTATGTTACTCCTTTCATATGTTATTAATTGTGGTCATAAATTTCTTCTTAGTGAAGACTAATGTTAAAAAACAGGACATCACAACTTTCAGAGTCTTATTTCTTGGTAATTTTCCCTTTCTGAGTATTGTAGCACTCCAATTTGTGCTTTTCCTCTGATTTTTAGGTACTTAAGAGTGCTCTCCCATTGCAGTTAATATGTGCTGGTATCTTTCAGCTTACTTAATGGCATTTTGTACTTTGACCTTTCTGATTTGGCCTTTGTAGGTTGGAGGGTTTTTTTTTTTAATTATTAAAAATCTCCTGTTTTCTCTGGCTTGTGTCTATTTTCTTTTTCCTTTTTATTATTATCCAGATATTTTAATAGATCTAATTCCCTCTTGGTTTTAGCTAAGTTTTTTGAATTCTTGATATAAAAGGAAATCTTTTTTTTTCACTTCTCTTGTCTGTTGTTCTTGAAGAGACTGTACTCTTCAGTTGTATACGTTATTGCACCATGACTTTGAAATGTTGGTAAGTCATAGTGGTGTTAGAGCAGAAACGCTTAAACTCTTCCTTTTTTATTTCTAATAATTCTTGCCTCTAAGCAATTTAGGTATTGACCCATTTTTCCCCCTTTGTCTGTCCTATGACCTGATTCATAAATAACTTATTTTAGAAACAAAGAATGAAAATGGCAATGCAATTGCAGAGTGAGTGTGACTCAGCTGTCATATTTGACCAAATATTCCCAGAAAACAATATAAAAATATGTATATAATAGCATGTACCAAGAGAATCTGACATATCCAGGACATGTCATGCTAGCAGCCAAGTTTGAATCCCCAGATAAATGTATAGTCTCCTTTCTTTTTGCCAGGAGAAAGGATGAAATGCATGGAAACCTAGGTGTATGGTAGCCCTAGAACACTACAAGTCTTCTGTAGTAACTAATTAAGACTAGAGGAACGAGAAAATAAATCCAAGAATAAAGACAATAGATATTTGCTAATAAACCTAGAAACTACATTTTTCCAATCTAGAAAAAATAGAATAATATTGTTTTGTTTCTTCCCATTATTTGACACCTGCACACTTTGTATTTCTAGAAAGAAATCCAGCACTTATTTAAAAAAAAATACACAGAGCTTCCTTTTATCATATGCTCTGTGCTGAACTCTTGAAGCATCTTTCTGAAAATATATTTTTAGGTTTTGCTTTGAACATTATTTTATGACAGTGCAGTTCCTCATGCTCTTCTATACAGTACTGCTGCACTTCCATAACCACTCATCTTCAGTTCCTTTCATCTGCATTCCGTCAAAATAAAGACCYTGTGTATGTTTAGCACAGTCACTGAGGTTTAGAAATTAAGTCCTCTGGTTTTGGTTAAGATTTCCAAGTAAAGCTAGATTTTATTTTCTATCACTTACCTGCAGTTGTGTCTCTTATCAGCACCGAAAGTTTTAACACTCAACCTGAAAGACTAACCCCTTTCTGAGTACTGCAAACGAAAAAAGAAGATAAGCCTACACTTTAAATAAATAAATGAAAATATTGGTTTATTTTTCTTTAAAATATATAGAGGGCCTGCTGTTCGATTCTCCTGAGGTCTTCTTAGGAGCTTAGTTAGTTGAGAGAGAGGAGATAAAAATATCAAAGGAGATCAACAGATAACAAGAGTTCAAGGACCCATAGGGAAGTTGTTTGCTAGATAATGAATTGTAACAGAGTGTTTTTATTAGTTGTTTAAGTCAAGTGTAGGACCTTTTGCGGGTTCAGGCAAAGCTTCCTTGACCAAGTTAGACTTCTGCTCTGTAAAAATTGATTTACTTTGATTTGGCTAGAATCAGCTTGATCAAACTAGATCCTTTTCAAAACATTCTACCTAGCTGTTTTATAATAAAGAATACAACTAATCTGCTATTTTTTGGCAATCTATTTCTGTTTTCTGAGGCATATCCAACACTGCTCATCCATTTAAAAATTCCCTCCACTCAAAGAAACCCCAGTACTCTAGCTTCAATATTATGTACATATATTCATTCTAAAAATGAAACAGGTTTCAGACAGACTTTTTATATGATTTTTTCTCTTTCTCTTGCAGCTTAACATTTTAGAATAGACCTGTTTTGATTCAATACATATTCATTTCGATTTTGCTCAATAGTTTAGGAGAGTACAGATATAGCTAATATTATTTAAAAAGTGATTTTTAAATTATTTTAAAATTTAATTTTAATAAAATCAAATTAAAATTAAAAATTTAATTAAAAAATTTAAAATTAATTTTAAACTATTTTATTTTCAACAAAAAGTATTTTAATGTATTAAAAGTATTAAATGTATTTTAAACTAAAGCTTGAGGATTCAAAATATTGGTTTGAACAGCGGTGTTCAAACCTGTGTTACATGGCTGGGGTAGTAATAACAGATATTGAAAAGCTTCTGTTGATGTACGTGTGAGGCTCCCTGGGAGGCTGATGGGAAGCTGCCCATGGATCAAGGGCAGTCTGTGATTCTAAATAGGTTTGCATGACACATGGCATGAAAACACCAGTACTGCTGAGATTTATAACTCGTATTTAGCCTACTGTTTAGCTTGCCATAGCTGCTGATGGATTACTCCCTAATGGTGAAAAGAAGTTGTATTGGTTGTGTTTGTGAAAAATTGACTCTTTTAAGGGAAACAAAGAGATAAGATGTTTTGAAATATGAGAGAGAACAGAGAGTTACATTCATTAGCGATGTAAAGACAGCCGACGTCTGTATTACAAAACCATGTGTAATTAGGACGTCCTTCTCTCAAACCAGTTCTTACAAAACTGATGGCCTAGGTCAGTACTATGTTAAAGTGTATTAACTTGATACATTGATTTTAATGGAGCTGTGGTGATGCGGAGCAGGCAGGAAATTGGTTTGCCGCTGTGACATTAGGAGTCAGGGCCTAGAGCCAAATYGGTATTTAACCACTTAAACTGTAACATCAGTGGAACTTAGGTAGCAACGCTCTTTAGATTGATCCACAAAATCTCTGTATAACTGGTTAGATTGCTGATGTGCCAATAGACCCTTACATTTCACCAGTAATGTTAATTAGCTTCCTGAAATGTAGATGCGTGTTGACATTATTGTTTAAGCCAGACATAACAACTTACTCATTTGTCTTACACCTAAGGCCATGAAAATCAGGTAATAAAATCAAATTGCAAGTGTAACTAAGTACATTTTCATTTGAGGAAAAGTGATTTTTTTTTGTGAATCAGCAATGTGTTCCATGGCATACAAAATCATGAAAACTAAAGATTCCCTTCCATAAAGGTCCTATAATCCAGCTTGCAAAAGGAACCAATGATGAGCATTGTGTCCATTTACAGAAGTAACAATTTTGACTCCTGCTAAAAAAACTCACAGTGACCCATTTCTTTGGTTCTAATAGTTTTCATTTGTACCTTAAGGGGATTTTGGACATCGCTCTGTTCAAAATCCCAGCCAAAAAATATTAAAGGAAGTTCAAGAAATAATGCCCATAGCAAGCAATTAAAAGAAGCACAGACAATGCTCAAGCTGTGGTACTTGTCCTTCTTATTTCTAAGGAAGGACAAGTTCTCAGCAATCTGACAGAATTCCTTGATAAGGTCAGCCCTGAAGAATAATGTAAGAAACTCGTCTCTACCACATCCTCAATTTATAATCTATGTTACCGAGTAGAAGTAGAAATATTTTCCCTTTCTTTAAAGGGTTATAAAATGATACAAACAGAAATATCAAGGGGGGAACTCTTAATCCTTTGGCTTTTCTTCATTCTGGCAAAATAAATTGAAATGAAAATCAGGTTAATTGCATTGTGTCCTGGACAGCCTGCCACTGTTGTCTGACCTACATGGAGGAGGTCACAAGAAGGATGTGGCTACAAAAATCAGTAGCTGTCACTCCAGGCTGTTTTAGCAGACTGTGATCCCTGAGGGATAGGTCAGCAGTAACTCAGAGCATATCTGTGCTCACAAAGCTTCCATTTTATCCTAGATGAAGTGGGGCATATACCCACCATTTATTCCACGGCCGTGGAGAGGGGCGTTTTCTGGCATCCGTGTTTTATCTTGTGTCAGGGTAGTGCATTTTGTTTATGTTTCACGCCTGTGTAAAGTGCAGTTGTGACAGCTGCCTCAGGGGCTTGGCATGGCTCCTGCGCAGCTGTTCAGATGTTCTCCCCAGATCTGCGAAGTCTTGTTTCCTCTCCTTTCCACATTTGGCATTGCCCTTCAGTCTCCTAAGTTCWGGATGGTCTATATTGCTCCTCTTTCCTGTGTTGCCATGTCCTCTTAGCTCTCACGCCATGGTCTCCAGTCTAGCGATTTGATTCCTTTTGACTCCTCTTTAATCAGTCCCTTCTTGGGTATTAAATATATATGTTCTCTATTTGATTTAAATTATGCCTCCTTCTGACCTTTTAGCATGTTAATTATACCAGCACAGAGTTCATGATATACCAAGAAGGAGGCGTGGTTAAGGGAGTCCATAAAATACAATATGACTGTATTATATTACAGTATGATACAATACAACCAACTCTGATTATCAGGGAATCCATGTTACGATACAGTATTCCCATTTTTAAATGTGAGTCTACATATTCCTTAATGTTACTGAGAGTGTCTGCTTATTTGAGCTCAGTGTCAGTTTAAAAGCAAAATTATAAAATGCTCAGTTTTTGCTAATATCTGCACTAGTGAAATGAGCTTCCAAAGAGCTGAGAAGCAGTGCTTTACAAAAACAAGGGTCATTTGGGGGCAAAGGTGTTTATGTGGGATGAAGAAAGCAGAGAGATATTTTTGTTACTAAAGCTGAATGACAGAACAAAGTAAATTCAGCAGCACTGTCGATGCCTGTTATATATGTTCTTTATAATAAAATTTCAGAGAGAAGCTTCACATTCTACTACATAGTTTCAAATGACTCAGTTTAAAGATGGGAAGTCTCCTTTATCAAAGACATATAATGTCACATAATTAACGCTTATTTAATTGTACCATTAACTCTGTAACCTTACGCTAAAAGTAACTGATGGTTCGTGAAAGTCCTTTAAAAGAAATTATCCTAGAAACTTTTCCATGAAATGGTTTTCAAAATTTTTCTCCAGCTATTAATTGTTATTTAGTTCAAGAATATATACGACATGGCACTACATTTAATTATTTTAATTATATATAATTATTTTGATAAAAGATATACCATTTCTGCTACCCACCAAATAAGTCATTTCATCTAAGAAATGAAAAATTGCAAAGGTGAAAGAAAAGGACTTGAGAGAAAAATAAAGAAAAGACAAGGAAAGTTAGAAATAAAAAAAATATGAGGAAGAGAGGGGGAAAAAAACAGAAAGGAAGCAGCCAAGGACAAAGAATCAGATTTTGTTTTTCTTGACTTTTGAAATTGTCTTTATTTAATAATACTTTATTTATAAATAATCACAATTGTATTCATGTCGTGTGCCATTGCAAGAAAGCATTCTGCTTCCTAGGGACATCATTATAATGCATTTTCATAGGTGTACCACAGGGTGGAGTCACTTGGGAAGACCGCCAGGTTCTCAACATTTCTGAAATATAAGACATCCAGCTAGCATCGAAATAAGGCAAAAGAATAAATAGTGTTATTATAGCATATTCCAAAACTTTTATCTTCTCAGCCATTTTTATCACAGTTCCAGAAGAAATATGGCCAACTCAGTGTCACTATTTATGCATTTATTGGCGTCAGGGAGAGAGAGATTATGTCTCCAAGTTATTTGAATGCGCTCTTAGCATCAATATTCACTACAAGGTGCCTCACTACCTAATACATTGTATATGAAATCATATTTCCTATATAGGAAATCAGTCATATAGGAAACTCTAGTTAAGATTTTTCACTAATGATCACAACAAAAAATTTGAAATTGTTCTGACAAGTATACTTTGGATGTTCAGACTACCAACAATGCAGCTGAATTTGATTGCTGCCATTCCCTACAGCTCTTTTTCTCCCCTGAGATAGCCACTATAAAAATTAGCTGTTGCTTTTTTAGGTGGAAGCAAATGTGTATACCTTTCTCTCATTTTTTATTTACAGCTTTTTCATTTTCAACAATCTGATGCAGTTTAATGATACAGCTGTTAGCAGCAACTTGGTGACAATATATGAACAGCAATATAGTCTGTGTGTTCCTGAAATATACTTCTGAGGATGAAAATTAGATACATGCCAAATAGATAGGCGCTTCCTGGAATGTGAGCTCCTTAAGGAGGAAATACTGCTTTCTCATTGAATTTTAGAAGAGAAGAGCTATGATTTTTCTAGATAGCTACCTGCACTGGGATCTTCAACAGGTCCTCTTCACTGTATGCTCTGAGAAGTAGTTAGTTCAACCAGCATAGTCATCTGTAAAGAAAAACCCAGCTTCCTTGAAATTTGGCAGCCTGCCCTGTCTACCGTGTTGGTCTAGACCTAGGACAGTATGGAATTTTCTTTTTTGTACTCTCTTTCCATCTCTTTGGAAGTCGATAAAGGGAGCCTGACAACCTACCACAGCACCAGAGGTAAGCTCAGATGTTGCCAGGAGCACCAGGGGTGCATACCCACTGTATATATATACCCACCAGACTGCTAAACTATCAGGAGAGAAGAAGGTAAGGTCCTTCCTTAATCTTTTCGCATTGCTCTTCAGAAGGACATTCTCTTCATCACTGACGGTGCGGGGAGGTAGGTTTTGGCAATTATATGTAGTAAGTTGCATACATCCATTGCTATCTTAAGTCTAGGCCATACGTGATGTGAAATAAAGATCAGAAAGAAAAGAATAATCCAAGAGGACGAGAACTTTTAGCTCTATGTCTACTGCTTGTTAGGCTGCTACACAGAGCTATGCACAGCCTAGCTTCAGTTGGTGAAAGAAAATTTTGTAATGACATTTAACAGGAGCATTTGCTTGTAAGTAAAAGGAAATACTGATAAGTATAAAGAAGTGCATCTGATGTGATTTTATTGCATGAGATCTCTGGCTAATGTCTTGGAGAACTTGGGGAGTTTTCTAGCAAGGAATGAGTAACAGTTTCTTCACCCATACAGCCTGGGGAGACCACATCCACTGAATTCCCAGGAGTCTCAAACTGCCATCAGCTGCAAGCACTCAGAAGGAGATAATCGATGACACTCACTAAAGCCACATTGAGTCTAAAAGCCATAGAGGGTATCTGCAAGACAGCAATGATGCAGAAACTAGTTTAATATGATAAACCCTTATTAATATCACTGCTACATTAGAAGTCTTCATAGTGAGCAGACTTACATTACCTTCCTTAACTGTATTAGCATACTTTTGTAACCAAGTATCATAACCTATACTGATTTTTTTGTTGTTGTTGTTTTCACAGTGCTCAAAACTGATCCATTTCCTTAGAGCTAGAATAGACAGGTAAGCCATCAAAGCCTTATAGAAACTTTTAGATAACAATAGCAAAAATGCTTAAGACTTCAAATGTGTTTTCTTCCCTTATTATTATTTGCATTATAACTTAGTAGATGTTCTTAAATGAAAAACTGGCGTTGGCTTAATATGGACAATGTATGTGGTCCTTCTTGCGTAACCCTGGGCAGTGTCTTCCAGGCTTGACCTTCAATGACTTCATTAATCCAGTCTCCATCCTTTCTGCAAAAAAGAAATGTCAAGAACTATGACAAATTGTGATGTGGAATTAGAGATATATTTTTCTACCAGGACATCTGCTTGGAATACTGAAGCTATGTTGAAGCTGATGGTAGTAGATGTGAAAGATTTTGAACAGTACAATGCTTTCACCCAGTTCTGTGCATAAGAATATGAAAATCAACTTTGAGCATTTACAGAAAGGTCTAATAGACACAATAAAAGAAAACATTAAAATTTATGAAGTTACAAAGAGAAAAATCACAGGCTTTTTCTTCTCATTGGATACTGTGGTAGCTGCTGCAGAAGAGTAGATAAGAAGGAGGCCTGAAGATATTGTTTCATATTGAAATAATCAATCTACTTCTGTGGGATATTCACATTAACAAAACTGAAAACGTGCAATGTGTTTTCCACCTGTGTTTGAGAATTTAAAAAATGCTTATAGCTGTTCTTCTGTAGGAATTATTACTTGATTTTCTTATTTTTTGTTTTCTGACAGTTTTTTTTAAAAATCAACTTAACTTTACTTTGGACAGGAGCTCTATTCTACTTTCTGCATATTCATTGCTAAATAGAGTTGGTGAAATGTTACCAACAAATGGTAAGCTAGGACCCAGAATAGTAGCAGAGTTGCTTTGAAACACCATTTCACTTAATGCTATTCTGTCCCTATGTGTTATTTATGAAACCTAGTTGTGAGAGTGTGTGCATTCCCTCTGTGTAGTGTTAAAAACATATATAAGCTTGTGAAGTTATAAGACGCCTGTCTCATCTTTCCATCTATCTATTTCTAAAAAGATTGCCTCTCAAGCAGAGGCACTTCCAAACATCGGTATATTTATCCAGACTGATTACCTTTGGAAAGAAAAATACCTGCTCTGCTAATAACAAAGCTCTACAGCTAGCTCCTGACAACTGATAACTATACAGAGAATAATTTCTTTATACTATCTATAAGAACTTTTAACCCACAATCTCCTAAAGGAATTTTGCTTCATTTCAAGGGCTGGTATATCCTTGGTGCTGATTTGCTAGCTAAATTTTCCTCTCTGGGCTAAGCAGCAGGGAGACTTCTGCACTGAACTCTTGCCATATATCCTGCCAGTCCTGCTAGATGGCAGTTAGAGATGGGAATGGAATGAAGGTAATTCTGTATGCCTCTAGTCTTGCATGTGCAGGCAGCTTATTTGTCCCCTGGCATAAATTAGAACAGTGTCAAGGATACCATCACTGACAGCTCCCTGGAAAATATGCTGAACTGTGGTGGCAGCATGGGATAGCTGGAGTCCAGAAAAATCTCTCTGTATTCCCTTTTCTCAAATGCTGCTTTCTGAGCAAGGTCCATGTCAGATGGTTTTGGATCCCTATCAGCTCTGCTGTAATCGTACCCTCCATTGCTAGGATCCTATTTGTGCTGCAGAACGCCATGGTTATGGCCTGGCTCCACCTTCTGTTTCTTTCCATGCATCTCTCATCCCCTTTACTTCGACTTGTAGATATTAAGCCTTTTGTGTTAATCATCCTGTAGTGGAATTCCTTAGTCTAGTGTATATGGTCACTCTAGCTTTCCACTTGTATACATGTAGGGTCTGTGGCAGGCTTCTATAACATATGATCACAACCTTACCACCAAGTTATGTCTATGTGGTTGCCCAGAACTTGCTAAATCAAAGTTGGTACACCTTTGTCTATCATGTTGCAAAAGATCTCAATTTCAGTGTAAATACCCTATCAGTAATACTTTGGGCTACTGTATCTTGTATATCACACATGGTCATCCTGTTCATTTTTTCCTGGTGATCTGCTGTAACCTAAAACAATATATTCGTGCAATAAATCATCTTTCAGTGGTCATATAATATAGCTAACAACTGAGTTTGCATAAGCATCCAACAAAGTTTTTTTTTTAATGTATAACATCTTACATTCCTGGGTCTGGAAARTAGTACCAGCAAATCATGAAAATAGCTTCTCTCATGGACCAGTAAGAAAAAAACCTCAAATATCAAAAAGTTCATAAAAAAACTCATGAAATTACACCAAAGGTTGTTTAGATACTGTGTAAAAGTAAGTTTTACTGATGTATTTCATTAGTTCTTAATCAGAACCCTGAAATCCGCAATCTAGCAATAATAATAATAATAATAATAATAAACTACCTGGGCTGTTTTATACATACAATTTTCCAGGTCTTCAGAAAGAGTTCTTAGAGAAGGAGCTCCTTATCCACGGTGATGATGAAATAGTTGAATTTGAAATACAGACCACCATCTTTTCAGATTAAAAATTGAATTTTCTGAGAAACATGGATATTTAAATGCAAACTAGAACCTGGGATCATGAAAACTAAAGATCACTAAATACCAAGATTTCAGAGTAGGATCTGATACGAGGTAATGCAGCACAGCTGTCAGCAGATTGGAAATTGAGATGTCACAATTTTAGCCAGTTAATGAGATAGGCATTATAAATAACAAATAGAAACTAAACAACATTCATAGTCAACAGAAGCATGGACAAGATTTTCAGACTAATACCATAAAGCATTTGTATAAGTGAAAGACCTGTGAAAAAGCTCATAGACAATGTATAGTTTAAAAACTTGAATAGGAAATCTCATTAAAAAGTAATTCTCTGAAAGAAGTTTACAAATTTACAAATATATTAAAATATAATTTGTTTCAAATTTTTGGAATCTGAACAAAAAAATTAACTTCTAGGTTAGGAAAGGATAATGTCAGTAAACACTGAATATTTTTAGTACTTCATGCAAATACTTAGAAAGAGTTAGATGCTAGCTTACCTTCCTGTAGGTGCACCGGGAGGGAGAGGGGAGTATGGCGTTGCTTTGGAGCTGCAGATCAAGAATGCAGAGTGCCAGAGGAGATTGCTCTTGAACTATTATGCTGGAGTTTAATGTTTGACTTCTGTCACTTTTTGAGAACATGCAATTAAAAGGTTTCAAAATGTCTAGTTAGAGTGCCTGCTTTGATCCAGGGTTTGTGTGGCATGTACAGATTTTTTAACTGCAATATGAAGAAGTCTGCAGCAACTCCCCTCTCCCCAAAACTTTATGAAAGTTTTTACCGAGATCTTTTACTTTCTCATATGCTATGACATTAATCTATCGAATTATGTCATTATAAAGGTACAGATAATTTGCCTTAATGATGTATTTAATGAAGGAATGAACTAGCAGAGATTAAAACATTAGAAAATGTAGCTGTTGACTGTCAGTATGATTAAAGCAAATCTTTTTTATTTATTTATTTTTTTTGTAGCATTAACAGAATGGTCTATAATACGACATTAAAGAAGAGGTAACAAATCCTCAATTTTTAACTTTTTATTTTAGTTTTAATATGGTAGGAGAAGGAGATTCTCCTTGTGGAAAGAAAACGGTGGAAAGGGAATTTATTTCGGAGAGAAATATATTTTTCCTTAACACTGAGTCCTGATTTAATTCTATCTTCAGTGCATCTGGTGCACAGCAGAAGCCAAGGCTGAAATAATTCCAGAATTAACTTGAATGAACTCTAAAGAAGAGGAGAAATTGGTGGTGTTTCTTCTATTGCAGCAGCAAAAATAATCTATGATAAGGTTAGTGAATGCTTCGTACACTTTATGAGTTATAGGATGATTAGAATTCACCTAATGTTGGAAAAGCTTAATTTGGCTCATGTGCGTAGCTGGACGTATTTATGATGTCTGACAGCATTCTGGAGGCTTTATTGTCTTGAAAGAAGACAATTTTGCAGATGTTTTGTTTCTTGTATTTTTAAATGATTTTATTACGCTGGAGTTTACTGGCCATGGTGTAGATCTGGTAATTTACATTAGCTATTAAGGGTGCTAGAGGGATTCTTTTTGGCTCAGATTTGCCTTGCATCCGTAAATGCAGCATTGTGGTACGCACATGAGCACATCACTGGTGAGGTTGAAATGGTTTCCCATCTGCTGGAACAAAGACTAAAGTTACCTACCAGGGCCCCAACTAGAGGTCTGCAGTTGAGATGTGGATGTGAAATCCTCCAGAACCTCTCTATACAYGCATGGTGTCTACAATAGACAGTGGGCAATAAATATGAATGTTTAAGGCATGATATAGACTTGTGGTCCTGGAACCAWAACAACACAGATTAAACCCTTTATTTAATCACTCTTTGTTCTGCACAAGCTGATAACGTATAAACATCCTGTGCTTCTAATGTAATGCAGACTGCTACGCTGCAGTTAGCATGGTTATTAACATTTAAACCCAAAACAAAGTATGGAGTCTTCAGAAAAAGTCCTCCCAAGAAGACAATGCTACAGATGCAAACAACAGTACTGCCTTCTCTTTTAAGCTGTAGACTTCCTGGATAATTCATATCCACTTCTCAAAGAATGCAAAGAAAAATCAGAGCAAGTGCAAAGGAGTGAGACATGTTTGTCAGTCAGGCCTCTTTGTAAAACAGTGATGTGCAGTAGAGACCACAACGCTTTAGAAGTCCTGTCACTTGATACCAGATACAGGTACTGCTCAGAGGAAGCAGTTAAGGATCCTCATTTGATTCATTTGATTCATTTTTTACCTAATGTAATCCATAAAAATCTGTGAGTCTACTGAYGCTAGTGATGTAGTGATAGAGAATATTTAGAAAGGAAAGAACAAAATCCTGTGGCGGCACTTCAGGAGTTGAAAGGATGCATGTATTTAGGCTCAAATAAAGTGGATGTATAGTATAACTTTGACAGTAAGAGATGTGACAAAAAGCCTATGCAATGGTGCGTGCTGTGTGTCTGTCTATTATCAGTCTCTCATTTTTATGAGCTGAACTGATTTACAGAGTTCAAACTTCTATCATTTATGAGTAGAATGGGTATGAGATGAACCATGCTGTCAACACTTCTTCTTAATAGATGATAAAGATGAGTGAATAGAGTACAATGTTTTCTAGTAAAATAATAAGTCTGTCAGATGGAGTTAATTAGCTATCTTTATGATACAGGTAAGTGGTTCTCAGGAAGATTTTCCCTGGATTTCAGGGAAATAATCTCAGGAAATATGTATTTTTTCTATTGTTTTTGTACACAAAAGACAATCAAACAGGTTAGACAGCTGTAAATAGCTCTTCAAGAGTCCTCACTGCTCTCTGAAAGTATTCAGCCTAACTTTAAAAAGTATGTGCCTTGAAATTAAACCCCAGCCTGAGGTCATGTCATACCAGAAGAGATGTAATTTGAAGACCAAGCTGGCCTCATTACAAGCYGATTGGAAGCCAAAGCCACCTAGCTTTTGTATTGCTGTAGAAATGTGAAAAGCACTTCTTATCTTTCTTTCTTAATCTCTCATTGCAGGTGGAATTGAAGAGTAAATTTAAACAGAATAAAGATAACAATAGTATCTTCAGGAAGAAATTATAGGCAGGACAGTGTTCAAAAAAGGGAAAGATGGAAATGGGAAGTAAAAATGATGTTAGCTGCCACCTGATCATTAATAGCATTTGCTAATATAATTGGACTTCCAAATTATGAATGCAAAGGAGCCTAAATAATCTGACCCCCATCTTTTTGTTGTTTTCTCTAGCCAACTTACCTATCTCTGTGACCTATGTTATGGTCTTTGGATAGGGATGCTTTTCACAGCAAAGGGAATGACCTGGCGATCGACAGAAATTAGAAATGGCAYGGCATCTAGGTTTATAAAAATCTTCTTACTCATCCTGGATTGTACAAGGTGGATGTGACAAGAAAGACCTTGTTGGTGGCACCCAGAGGGAAAAAAGAGTTACTGCATCTGAGACAATAAAAAAAGGAAAGAATAAAGCCAACCAACATCCACAAAGAGCAAACTTCTAGTATGGTACTATCATCAGAAGTCACTGATACATGTATATGAATGAACACCTGACCATCATCCGTTGCAGATAGAAATTCATAAGCAGTGAAACAAGTGTAGTCTTCATACTTTATACAAATTATTGTAATCAAATTATCAAAATGACATCTCTAGTAGAAAGATTATCTGCAAGTATGTAGTTCTCTATTAGATTATGCTATACAGTTGTACAAGAAGCTTTTTCTCCAAAATCTGCTAAACAGTTCACAAGCATCATTAACTTCACCATCTGACAACCGAATGAGGTAGGCAAAATACTAGTCTAATTTTAAGATWTGGAAATAGAGAAGCTAAGTGCTTCTCTCAGTGTTATACTGTAAATCTTATTAGCAATGCAAAGAAATAATTTCTGACTTCAGTTTCTCTGTTCTTTAAGTTTCAACCTACTAGCTGTCATTCACCTCTCACCTGTTTACTGGTGACTAAAGGAACAGCGCCACCATTAAAGTTTTCCATTTTATTAACAATTTATTAATAGATAAATTTATTTTTTCACATCTCTGAAATCCAGATTTTTTCATATCAGAGCAAGCTCTTAGTAAGGAACGAGCAAAGATTTTTCATACTGGATACTAGGATAGTATCTGCAGTAACTGGTGGGATATTTCTGGTGTAGTCTGTAAGAGTCTGAGATAATCTGCTGCATCAGGTGGTCAYATAGATGCATCTTTTGGACAAAGTAGGTACACGTTAAATCGAGATGAATTAATTTCTACATTTTTTTTTGCTTTCGTTTTTGAAGCATTCCTAAAGAATGGTTATGTAACAATAGCAAAAGCAGGATATTGTTTCTGMATTAGAATAAGGTAAAGCAAGCCCTCTAAGATTAGAAATAACCTATGGTCAAGGAACACATGTGCAGATGTTTAGATTTTGGAACTGTCAAATCAGTTTGGCTCAAGGGGATAATGTACATCTTTACAAATTTTAATAAACTGAAATTTATATTTGTGCAACTGGTCATTTCTTTTAGGAAGAAATCTCATACATTGTACTCTGCACTCAYGAATCTTAGGTAATTCACATTAAAAATCTTAAATGTTTAATTTTTCATCTTTCTGAAACATAATCACATATATGTAAATTTTGCCTTCTCATTTCAGTTATTGGGCCCACATCTTGCTCTCTTTTGGCCTGAAAAGCTCAGATGAAAGATGTAGTTTTAAGAGCTGGAGTCTGATTGTGCTCAGACTTAAGATGTTTATTTCCTATGTACAGTTTCATGCTAAGATTAAACAGAAATATTTTTGTAAAATTTTCATTTTTCTTTTAGACAAGAATTTTCATATGGAAATATATTGAATACATAGGAGAGCTGAGGGTTTCTTTTGTAATATTTAGATTCACAAAAGCATTCAGGGATACACCCCGTTCAGGATAAAAGCATTTATAAACCTTATATCTTTAGAGTAGAATTCGAAACACAGATTTTCAATTCTTGAATAGTCCAAATAACAAGAGAAGATTTTCTCTTTTAAGCAAACTACCCTAACAAACATCACAAACTATGGGATGCACAAATTAGGGGCAGCCTCTGTAGTTTAACTCTTGTACTATTCCATTGGAAAAGTTCTTGTCCTACTCTCAGCAGGGTCTGAGACTRTGATTTTGGATTTCAGAAATTCAAATTCTGCCAGTGGCTGGTTCTGTTCCCCTAAGTTCCTTTTCATTCGGACTGCTTGGCTTTGCAGTACTGTTTTTRTTTTGTTTTGTTTTGKTTTGTTTTTTTTTTAACTTTTCACCACCCTGCCACATCAGATAATCTGTGATTAGAACTTGTGAGCTCAGGATCTCAATATGATACAGAAAAGGTGTTCAACACTTTCACTGGAAGTCAGAAAAAACAGCATATTGTATATGCAGCAGCCTTAGGTAGCCAGTGAGAAATGCATGTATTTGGCTAATAAAATTAGCCAAAGTCTGTACAGCACTAGATGATGTATGTGCTTATTTCTACTAATAAGTTAGCACTCTTGGAGAGAAACAATAGGGGAAGAAATAAGGGAAAATCAAGCATCTGCAAGGAATATTGCACAATTAAAGAAATAAGAAGAATTAAGAAATTGGAATGATTCTATCAGAACGAACTAATAGGGGCTATGTCATTCTGTGTAYATCCACAGTTAGTGAGCAAGCCGAAATTCAGACATGAGTAGTAAGGTGGTGTAACTTGGAAGCCCTCTTCATTAGATTCTCTTACACAGCCTAGGCCTGATCTGTTAAAGAAACCAAGTCTAAGTGGATGAAATACAAGTATGAAAGATGTAGAAGCAAGCGCTTGGACAATGGGAAATTTACTTGGTTTATATTTCTTAGTTCCTATGCTGTGCTCAGTTAAATTGCTTTGATCACTAATATAATGATTCCGCGGTGCCTCAGCTTACAGCAGTTGCAGCTGTAGCTCTTGCTTATGTATACTTAACTGAACTTAATAGCTCATCTGTTGAAAATACTATAGCCATAGCAGCACCTAACTAAATATGAGTTAAACATTCAAATATGTACCCTGTTTTGCAGCCTTTCCTAGATTTTCTGCTGCCATTGCTGTGCTATGGCAGCACAAACCTAACTGGGCTGCTTCAAAGCTCTGCATATGCTGTAGTGCTCATGGTGCAAGTGTTCTTAAAATGGCATTAACACCATGTGCTTGGTAGCTTTATAATGATCTTAAGTTCTCTTTTTGTCTAAACATTTACCCATTGCTCCTGGTATTACTGCAGTCAGTAAGTCCAAGAGCCTTTCCTCTCCATCTTCACTCTGGAGATGATATGCTCATATTAAAGCCATCAACTCTTCTATTCCCTGATTTACACCAGGTGTCGTGCTATCATTTTCTCTTATCAGGAGCCTAAAGGCTTTCATTATAGAAGGCTGAATTTCAGTTCTGTAGAACATCATTTAAGTCAAGAGTAAATCTGTTGATTTCAGAGTTATATTTCTGTGTTACACCTCTGTAAAGAAGAAAGAATCTGGCTTCTAAAACTTAGTATAAACTATTTCTGTGGTGAATCACCTGCTCTTAAACTTAAAAAATTTTGAAGAAAATCTCTTCYGAGGGATGATTGTTACCGTATTAACAATGGATGAAATCTTACATCTCCGGTGCAAGGATACGGTGGAGAAGTCAACAGCCCAGCAACATTCCTGGGTCATTTTGATGTGAAATAGTGTGGAAGACAAATCTCTCCATTAATGTGAAATTGTCCTTAAGAATTTTGATGGGAGGTTTTCTGGCTTCTTAAAAAACACAGATGGGAAAATAATGGAGCTGAGTAAATGGAGTTTGAGTTGGAGGTTATAATAAAACATAAAATCCATTCATCCAGTTTCAGGGTTAATTGTAATGCATTAGCATAGCTCTAAAGCTAATGGGCCAAATTCTTTTCTAATGTGAGTAGAAACAAGATTGAAAGAATCTGAACAGTAGTTATCTCAACATCTGTATGGAGACTAAAGCCAAATAAATTACATGGATAAGTACTGTGTGTACTTGAGGGGAAGAAGGAAGGAAAAAGAAGTAGGAATGTATTTTGAACCTTTTCTGGGGAAACAGGATCTCTCTCCCTCCCCACATAGTCAGTTCAGCAATTTCCTAAACAGTAAATTGACTCATCACCCCCACACTACCTATGATGTAGCACAAACCTAAAGCTGATGATAAATTACATAATATTTTCTTGTGTACAATATTATTGACTGAGCGATGAATGTGTTCTTCGCATTGTAYGAACAAATGAGGAGAGACAGAGCTTACTCCAAGGACCTTGCAATATTGGTCAAATAGATACTAGATAATACAGAAGAGAGAGCTGGTAGGCAGGTCTGCAGGGACCTGATCCATYACTGCAGTGATTATTGGATTGAAACTATGAAGTTTGGGAGTTTCAAGCAATTGTGAGGGGCCAACAAAGAAGATGACAAAAGCTTGTGAAGGGACAATGCCAGAGAGGCAGAAAGGAATCTTGTGCTATAGGTAAAGTAGGAAAAGACAGATGAGACARTTATGGAATAATTGGTAAGGGTATTCTAGAGGTCTTAAAAAGCAATTAAATATGGTTGCAATACTGAGTGTGACCTCCTGGCACCTAGTTTTCTCTCTGTGAACATGAAGCATAACAAATGGAAACAAAAATGACAAAATTGGTTGCATTTTTATATCACAAAAATCCTTTCATCGACCTTTCATCTGTCTTGTCYTTTTATGCACTCTTCAATGAAGCTAAATGGAATATGAAGGTTCATCCCACTATGCATTTTTTTTATCTTTTTTTCTAGGCTATGTTAGTATAAAACTGTCCAAAATCCATTTGCTAATCATCTGTTAATAACCTTGTGACATCAGCTAAGCCAAACCTTTTCAGTTCCATRCCAAAAAGATCTTTGCTGTCTTGTACTTAAATAACATTCTTTATTCAAGCTGTTTAAATTTAATCAGATAAATTTCTCATTCCCATTTAATTTTGAGGCTTCAGAAACTCACCATCAGTACAAGATTTTGATAGCAAAGGCTATCGAAACTTCAATATATATAACTACTGCTAGRTATTATTCAGAATAATAGTTTGTTAAAGAAATGAGACCAACCTCCTTCAGAAAATGAGCATATATCCACAATCAAACYAGCTGTTCAAGCACTATTCAGAACTGACTGAAAGGAGACCTAGGTGGAGAAACGAAAGCCATCTTGCAGCCAGCTTTTTGGAGATAGCATACATTCCTAACATGGGAGAATGGGAGGCAGATTTGCACCACTAACTAACTTAATAGGAATTTATGCACCCTTTCCATCTCCTTAAAATCTCAGGAGAATGAACTGCCCAAATCARCTGGAATGGGATGTACAGTCCTCAAGTGAATCCCGCTGTGGGGCGCAGCTGCTGGAGGCAGTGTGGGACTGTGATGGTTAACCCTGGCCTGAAATACAGCTCTACATTATTGTGCTTGCATTGGACTATTTATTATTATTTTCCTTTTCTCTTCGTAATACTGATTTTTTACTATGAGCAAAAATAAATAAATAATCCTGCTTTGTTTGACAGTGTAGAAAAGACAGTATCAGTGAGACTGACAACTGTCTGAGTCAGACTGCAATAAGCACCTMACTTCAGACTTAGGTGTGGTAGAATATATGTACAGGTATGGGTAACGTGGTATCTGGGATAGTCTGGATTTGATAGCAGAGACATTTTGACACTGTTGTGAAGCACTGTGTCARACTCATAGTTATTATTGTCTTCATTGCTGCCAAAAGGGCAAAGAGCATAACTCCTGCTGCRGTTGCATGGTGCACTGTTAATTCATTTTCCCTCTCGAGACTCACAGTTGGGTGAAGAAGTTGTCATACTTGGCTGCATCAGCACTTTTTGCGAGGCCGTCCACAGAGATGTTTTGTACTGTTTTGGCACTTACTTTGCCAATGCTGCAGATTTCAGACTTACTAACCCAGCTGTTGCCTTTCTTTCCACAGTTAAAATCAGTAGAAGCTGATCAGAGGGGCCTGAACATGGCTCCAGTAACCAACGTTGGCTGCTGCGGCTTTGTCACCACGGGCCTGAGAGCGAGAGTGCTGCTCCTGCTTTAGAAGTGACACATGCTTTAGGTTAGTAAAGCCCCAGAAGCAGTGCTGAATCTTTCCCGCTCATTCATACAGAGATAGCAATGTAAAGTGAAACGCGGGAATTAGGTCTTTTCTGTAGGGCTTGACACTGCCCGTAGTTCTTTGCCTATCTGTAAAGGCCTTTGAAACCGTCTTGTCCCCTGCCCTAATTGTAAGCTGAATGGGGATGAAACCTGTTTAAAGGTGTTCATTTAGAGTAAAAATCTGTAAGTTTTGTATTCTTCCTGAAATAGTAATTGTGAGCTGTGACATCCTTTTCCTCTCCATGTGATCACCTCTCCTCTCTTTGCTCATGATACTTCATGSATCAGGAATGATTCACATTAAATCCCCATAAATAGCATTAAGGGGCCTATCAGCACTGGGGATTCTCCGTGCATGGGGAGCTGTTAACCAGAAAGCCTCTCTGCCATGCTCCATGTGAGCCGAGATTAGAGTACTCCTCTCCCCAAATGAGCAAGAATTGCCTGGAATCTCTTCCATCACGAGTACAGAGAGGTAAACAGGGACCATGTGAAAACGCTGTCTAACAGTACACCAAAGACAGTTCAAATACACTGCAGATGGAGGTGTTTATCAGCCGAATCCTGTCCTGAATGCCCAAGAACAAAACAGAAATCTRCTACATATAAAGAGGTAAAGATCAACACTCTAATTTAGGTAAATAAATCTCATCTCTCTTTCTTCAAGCCCTGTGGGAAGAGATACAGCTGAAATATTGCTTTTCTCATAGCTATTCTCAATTCCTTTGAATTTTATTTTTAAAAATTTACTATTATGTTCAATCTCCTGAAGAAAAAAGGCATATGAGACAAGAAAATGGTCAGGTAATATTTTAGGATTTTTTTCTTCCCCAGTAACATCATATTTTAATAAAAGTAGTTCCTTTTCTTCTGATTTCTTCTTCTAATTGCCTACTGAATTTCCAATCCTGTTTTTTTCCATTATTGTCATGGAAAAGACAGTGATGATTCCTAACTTATCAGCCAAATAAAAAAATGATAGCAAGCTGTTCTCAAGCATGAATTGCTTTAGTAATAGCAAGGCATAACAATAATAAATGGTGGTGGACAGAAATGAATGATGTAGACAGATGGTTGCAGGCAGAGATGTCAGAAAGATGATTTCAGGTATGAGAATCCACAGAAAGAAAAGTAGGGCTTAGTGAGAGGATGTGAAGGGGATATAAGGCAGTAAAGTAAAGACTAAAGAAGGTATGTTGGAGAGCCTGAGGTGCAAGTAGAATATTAAGAGATTGAAAGTTTTCATGGAAGAAGCATGAAGAAAAATAGCAGGATTCATGGGAACACCTTTAGGCTTGTTTTACCCTGCAAGAGGTAAAGATTAGTGCTATGGATGGAGTAGTTAAATAAACAAAAACCCCTGTTTAAACAACAGAGTTAAGCTTTATACACTTAAACCAGTCATTTTGGGAAAGAGCTAGTCATTTAAATGAAACTAAAAAATTATAACATGTTAATTTCCAGAGATTCAATCAAGCTCCATTTTTATACGTATATGTATGTATGCACAAAAATTTTGAAATGTAAGCTGTTTTACGTTGTATTTAATGTATTTTTTTAAAGAAATTATACCCAACTACAAAGCCTGAATTTGTTTTTTTCTCAGAGTTTCTATCAATTTTACCTTCTGCTTGTTGTTATCAATGTATTCAATTTAAGTAGAAAGCAAAATCTAATTAAAAGCACATTCAGGACTGCACCACACACCACATTTTCCGTGATCAAAGCATATATGATTTTGCCTATTGGAAAATGTGCAGTCCTTAAACAGAATACAAGTAATCTTAAATTGTATAGAGGGGATTTTGTCTCATTTTCTAAGATGTTATAGAATGACTCTACAGTTTGGCAATCTTCACGGAATTCCATAATATATACAAATAGATGTTGGCAAATATATAGTTTAAACTGTGAATGCTAATAGGTAGCAGGGTGTAAGCATGTGTGTGTGTGGGGGTGTTAATGTCCAAATTTGAAGTTTTGAAGTCTCAAGCTGAAGACTACTACTTGCTAACTGCAACCAGTACAGTCTGGTTGTAGATCCTGAATTCTCCAATTAGTAAAGAGACATGAGACAGAGCCACCAGTTAGGGGCTACTCATGTGTTGTGTTTCTGCATGTAGGCTGCTGTTCAGCTTGGGAGGACTGGGAACATGTAGATCCGGAAGGAAGAGGTGGTGCCAAAAAGAGGAGTTTGCAAAAAAGGTGTAGCCTTGGAAAGAAGGTGAAGATATCAGCTGGAGGAAGGCTCCTGGAGATTAGGGAGATGTGTGGAGACAAATGCTGGGGGAAGCCCTGGCACGGGATGCCTGATACAGGTAAATGAGAGCAGAGGCACAGCAGGAGCCGATCTGATTTTCTGTTGACATTCCCAGGACAGCAGTGACCTCCCTGGGGAGAAGACAAGACCAGACCTAGTAAATGTAGCCCTGGGGTTAGGGAGGGCCAATGAGTGAGGGTATGAGATATTCAAGTAGGTTAAAAGTGTTCCTCTTGGTTCTTAAATAAACCCAGCACCCAGATCCACTGCAGGCTGTCGTTTATTCTGTGCTGCCTGGGACAATGGAGCTACAGTAAGTTAGCATTAAAGTCCCTATAACGGTGGAAGGCTCAAAGAACAGAGGCAAAAAGTAAACATCAACTCTTTGCTTGCATGGTCAAAATATTTCCTGACCAACATGTTTTAAAGATGCAAGATGTCTTTGTTATTTTTCTTTTGAGCAGCAGAAGACATTTGAAAACTCAATTTAATAACTTTTCTAAAGAATGTTAATTTTTTTAGTAATTTAAAACACTAGTTCTGCTTAGATTGTATTGGGGAATAGGCAGTAAGCATAGTTTGAGGATATGTACAAAATATAAACATGACAGATTCCTGCAAGTAGGGGACAAAGCATAGAAATCAAAAAAAACAGAAATATATCTTTTTTTTCAGTTATATACACAAACTGAATTCAACTTTTCTTATAAAAGCTCTTATAGCTTTCTTCAAAATCATTTTTAGATTATCTATTTGCTTTCCATATTTGATATATCTCCAAGATTAGTACCCACTAGGTATAATACTCTAACCACATTCATTTCAGGCTGAAAACCAGAATCTGTCCTTTAATAACTTTGAATTTTGTGTATTCAATAAACTTACGGTGGAGATTGATTGTATAGATACGCCTGTAATCTTTTTACTGAAGAAGCAAATAATATTCTCTTCATGTTGACAGAAGCAAATAATTCAAGGAATTTGAATGTTGTTATGGAAACCAAATAGAAATATCAAAATATGTTAATGGGATATATCTTTAAAAGTGCATCTGACTTCTATGAGCCTGTATACCAATTTTATCTGCTATTCTTAGCAACTCCAGGCACGGTAGAATAGACTCAAGACAACCATTTAAGAAAATCATTCCTTTGAATCTAACACAGCTTTCACCATCCAAAMTAAAATCATCATACCTTGTAAATTGGGAAGAAGTATTAATTTTCCTGTTATGCACTTAACACAACAGATTTTCTGACTGGTAGAAGCAAATGTTGCTATTTTCCTGCTGAATCTGATACCCATTTTTAAATTGTAACAACTATACTATATTTAACAATACAGCTACATTATCATATTAAATATATATTAAAAATCCATTATTACTTTAAGACAATGGGTAAAGAAGGGAACTCTTTGGGTTAAATATGAAACATTTTCAAGAACATCCTTGCAATTTGGTGATAAGCATGGGGAAAACCCCACCTGTGACAGATTGAATAGGAAAGTAAAAYGGGCTGGACCAAACTGTTCTTTCCAAACTGTTCTCTCAGCAGTAAGTGTTTTTGTGCTGAAGTAAGAGCCGTGCAATAACAAACTTTACGCTGTAATATTAGAGAGAAGCCCTGGTTATCTGTAAGGAGAATTCTATGCCTCTGCCTTGGCTTTTGCTTCTAGTAGCTGAAGCAGTTTCACACAGTTTTTGATAATTAAATGTAAGAGGATTGCATGAAGGGAAAATAAAGCAGTTTTTTGTGGACGGGGGCCAAATTATTTAAAACAAAATCTATGTGAATTTAGAGCTTCAGAGTTTTCTGAATTCTCACAAAAATTATCATTTGTGAAAATGTAAGCACCTTAACAAAGCCAAATTCCTCAGTCTGCAGTCAAACGCCTGAGGCAAACTGTCAGTAGGGGTAAGAGGGATGACGATGGCAATGAAGACAACAACAACAACAACGATGATGATGATGATTTCTATTGTTATCATAATTTATGCTATATTATAGCACCTGGATCCACTGTGCCAGGCTCTGTGAAATAACATAGGGCAAGGAAAATACATTTTCTCCAGCAGATTTATATGTATATGCCTAAGTTTATATTGCTCATCCCACTTGGTAACAAAGTTCAAAAACATTGTGGTCACATTAATCAATTCTGGCTAAACGTCTGGCAGGTTACGCTATCTCTGGTCTCAATTACAAACAAACATTTTTAAAAGCTAACCTAAACCATTCACTTCAGGCCACAGCTAGTCACAGGAGAACTTTCTTTATTTTCTGTAAAAAAACCCTCCAAACTCGGGAAGTGAGTTTTAAGCTACTCAATAAATGGAATAAAATGCAGACACTTAGCACTCTGTGATGCCATCTGGCTACTATATAATTTAAGAAAGAACTGAAAATTGTCAGTGAATAATACTACAGGGGAGAAATAATTAGATAGTATAAATTTTCTTTTCTGCCTTCCCAGAGACCTGTGATCCCTATGTAGTAGATTAAAAAAACTTTCCAAAGAAAATCCTTTAAAGGAAATCAGTTCTGTTAGTTGTTGGAAACTCTCAGTGCAGGTCTTTGTGTCAACATATGCTCTTGCATTTTAATGCCTAAGATAGTGGGGAGATGGGAAGGGAGGGAGGAAGGCTTCTAGCTAATGAGAAAATAACAAGAAATCTGATTTGGAGCCAGAGTTTTGGGGCTGGAAGAAAAGAATCTTTGGATAGGTAAACAAGCCTTATTTTCTGGTAAATATGTATGCACAGACTCTCATGTTGAAGCAACTCTGAGACTGTTAGTGCAGATGCAAAGTGACTCTGTATGTGCAGAGCTGAAGCAGTCTGGTCACTCCTAGGAAACCCCAGGAGACAGCTAATGTACATTTATGCCAATAGTTAAAGAGAGAGAAAAATCTGAAAAATGCTTAGTTCTAAGATGTTGTTGCTTGGGCATATACTGAGATTTATTTCAAACTTATAACTTCATCAATTTATATGCATTATTTTAAGACTTTCATAGCTCTTACAATAGGCCATCATTATGTCAATCAGGTTTTCTTGCTCCACRGTTGTGGGGTACCAGAATACCTCCATTTCCTTTTTTTAGTATTCTTTTGTTTTCCATGAGTCCCTTCATGGAAAGGACTGATCCWTTTTGGCTGAATTATTCCTGTAAAATTCTTCTTGAGGAAGCTATAGCTAAGTAAGATAATGTAACTGGAAAATGAGCCTTCTACAGCGAAGTGTCAGATCACCTGATTATATTACTGAGCTTGTTTATCAGTAATAACATTTTTTAAGCCAGGTTAGACCTGGAGTAAAGAGATAATGCACCATCTACTTCACTYCAATTACTTACCTTCAGAAGATTTACTACCAGTACTTCCTCTGTTTCATTAATCTTATGTTAGATACTTAGAAAGTTTAAGATAAGACTGTTTGGTAGGTTTTCACTACTTACAGCATGTTTAATGAGCGGTGCAAAATCAGAATAATTTTAGAAAGTGGTTTTAGAGGGATGACAAGGTAATTCAACTGTATATGGAGAGTGGAGTCTTATTCTTAGAGCACACCTTCCCCCCTCAAGAAAAAAAAAATCTGTTTTCTATATAAAATGTGAGAAGACTTATCAACACCAATCCCTTGTATTTTCACATAGATTGAAAAAAAATATGTAAGCGTGGATAGCATTTCCTCCTTCCTCATTACTAACTTAGCACACTAGGAAGCCCACCTTCCAGTGCTCTGAAGGAACACTTATATTCCTCACCTAYGTTTAGAAAGAAGATGTAAAGTATTTCTGATCCAGCTATTGATTCATGTTCTGCAAAACAGTCAAGTAAACAGTTGTTAGGTGCAACGTTACYACACGCCGCAGTGCGTTGGTAAGTTGTGATGCTGAAACGCCTTGCTGTGTTGGACTGATCGGAAGGCAACTGGTGATTTTTGGAAATGAATGTCCTGGTTAGAATCCAGGCAGAACAAAGATAAATGAATAGAACGAAGAACAGGAGAATATATACTGTTGCGTAAATATATAGCTGATGTGCCCTGTGTTGATATTGRAGTTTGTCTTTGGTATGAAGCCAAAAAAGAAGAACTTGAATCTCTAGTTCTAGTTGARTAATATAGATATTACAGAGAAGCCCAACGTTATTTTCCATAAAAATAATAAAACTATGAAACATGAGAGAATCTGTTAGAAACATCAGAATTTTCCCTGTATATTTTCTGCAGTTTTTCACAATTTTATGTATTTTTTTGTAAGAGCTATAGACAAACTTACAACAAACTGTACCTTCTCATATACTCAATTAGAAGTTTTTGACAGATATATAGGGCATTTTTCTAGCAAAGTGTAYCCCATTGTAGCAAATTACAATACACCATCATAGAAAACAAGAGGTATGCTAGGGTAATGACTATTTGAAGGAAAAGAAAACAGCACAGGAATTCTTGCACAGCATTTCTAGTCTTAAATTTCCCATACATACTTTTTTTTTGAATTTCAAATAACCACGTTAATTTTAACATACTAAAAATATAGTCTAACCAAAGGGTACTAGATTTTACAGTAAAGAAAATAGTAGGAAGAATTCCTTTCTTTAGGCAAAGACAGAATGAGATATCAGACAGTATTGCCATTCTTAGACAGAGTTAGTTCTCCTATACTGGAGCTCTAAAAGTATTTTCCATGTCTGGCCTAGTCAGTCCCATGACAAAACTCCCACAAACCTAAACAGAATCAGGAGTATCATGAAATATCTCCAGAGAATTTAAAGAGGATTTAAAAACAGTTAATCAAGTGTTAGTCAAGCAGTCTAGAATCAAGCAGCTAAGAAATCTTTCTACCTTGGGTTCTTTTCTCAGCTCTGTCCAAAGGGGTAAGAGCCTGGGCAGGTTGGAATAGAAAATAAAAGCATCACTTTATCCAGTTGAGTACTTGAACATGCAACCGGGATTTAAAAACGGACGGAAGAAAGAAAAAGAGAAGTACTGACCGTGAAATCCCTAATTCTTTATATAGATAGCAAATACACATACAAATTGTGAAACAGTTAACACACGATTTCTGTTGGATATGCAGTTTCCATGTAGCACACAGGAAAATAAATGTGCAGTTGTAGGGCTCTGTAGTTTGAAAAGTTAAATTCAATTGCCTGTGCTGAAGAGTTTTGCTACTTACCCGTGCTACACTATCTCAAGTTTCTGTATACCTTTGCAGCATAGCACCACAAATAATTTGGAGTAGGATAAACGACTATMCAATCAGACAGGTCAGGAATATTTAAAAAAAAATGTGTGTGATCTCTCTGTAAATTATTCTCAGATAATCCATAAATATTGAAACATTGATCTTTATCACTAGGCTTGTCAGAAACCATGTTGGATAACATGCTTTAAAATATACTGAAATACCTTAAGTGCTTTTCCACGTCTCTGAAGACATAAGTCATGTCTACAGTGATCTCATACCTGTCTACAGTGAACGTTCATGGAATCATCTTTTAGATAGTATAATGTGGCTATAAAATATGATATGGGAAACGTTTTATTCCTGAAATCATTATAGTTAGTACACTTTTGAACTCATTAATGGATTAAAATGTTAAAGAGAAAATGTCTTATTAAAGTGTGTGGAAGCTCTCCAGAAGCCAGACTTAAACTTCCTTCTCAGGTTCATACATAACCAAACTTCTTTGCTTCATATAGTCTGAGCTGAGTTGGCTTATCTGATCATCAGTGTAACCTCCTGCATCCCAAAGACCATCAGTTCTCACCCAGATTTGGTGTGATGTCTTCAGATGCAGGGTGGATGAGATTTTATGGCTTTAGCAAGCAAACTTCACCAGAAAAGGATTCCTGGATCAGACTGCAGGCAGGTGATTTTCCTTTGCTGGCAGTGTTGTTCAGCAATAATAACAGTTAGTTTTGGTTCTTGTTTCCCAAAGAGCACTGAATTTTTCAGTTTGTGTTCATAGTCTGTTTGTAAGAATCACTAGACTGGACATAAATTATATCATTCCAGCAAGGTCCCTCATTAGCCTATGAAATGCTTATAACACAGAATATAGGTTACCTCCAGCTAGTGTGAAGTGTATGAGGATTAAGACTAGTTTGTATTAACCCAGCTGCATTGGGTATAGTCTTCAGAGAACGTCATGCAATAACCTAAAATGGGAAGGACATTGTATGTGAAGGTTTTGGCTGATGATCAGAAATGGTTCCAACATGATGGACTCATCAGTTGATGAGCCTCATAATATGACTAATCATAATCAGCTGATGACCCTCAGACTGGCAACTCAATCCTACTCTCTATCTTTTGTAGTGTTACACACCAGTTGGTAATTGAGAGAGAGTGAGAAACTGAATGCTAACATCAAAATACAGCTAGAGGCTATTCCCTATAGAGACATCTTAATTGTGCAAGGTGACTGGAATGCATAGATTGCTCTGAACAGCTCTCCAGAGTGCTACAACTGTTGGGAAGTTTGGATATGGTAAAATAAAGAGTAGGGAATTGTGACTTAAGCAATTTGCGGCTAAGAAAGATTTTATAGGGGAAAAAATAGTATAAGATTGTTGTGTTCCACAGAGAAAACTAAGACTGTGAAAGAAGATTAAGAGAGAAATATTCCTCTGTGAGACGCAAAATAGATTAAATGAATAAGGCAGAGAAAGAAGATTGTTTTGAGTAGCAGCCCATAGATCTATAGAAATCTTTTGCAGGGATGCTATTAGACAGACACATTAAAATTCTTTCAGAAGGTGTCTGGCAAAAAATGCAACAAAATAGCACCTACTATATGATGTAGAAAAGCATAATATATTTATAACTCCACACTTTAAGGTAAAATGGCAGACAAATCCTGTATGAGTGAACATACTTGATTTGCTGATAAAGTTGAGACTGTCAAGAGAATATTAAAGAACATAAGAATATAACAAGATCAGAATTAAGTAAAAGTTGTGTGGAGATATTTTCCCTTCCATGTGATTTAGGAAGTGAGAGAATAGCTGAAGATTCAGGCAATTCCATATGATCATTATGGAACACTATTAACAATCACAAAATTAAAGTAGAGGAGAAAGATCTAGAGACATCAAACAAAAGACAAAGCGAATGGCACGACTGATATCTGCTGAAAAGACAGAGGTATTCCCATCAATATCCAAAGAGCATTTCGTGTATGTGAAAAGCGCAGTTAAAACGGACATTGCACACAAGTTTGAGAGCACAAGATATATCACATAAAACAGAAAAATAAAACTACTGTATCCTATTTTCAGATAGAGCTGTAAGGTTAAAAGATGTAAATACTACAATAAAAAGCATTCTCCAAAGTATACGATGAGAATCCATTAAAAGTTAACAACTCATTGTGTCGCTGGTAAGTAGATTTGATGGGAAACAAAGCAAAACAACAAAGCTCAAACTTTTTGTTTGTCAACAAAAGTTTCTCAAATTCTGAGGAGAAGTACCTGTGTCACAAATTAATTTGATGATAAACTGTCCAGATTAACCCAGGACATGAACTAGTCACATGCAAGAAGAGTACTTCTTGATATAATTAAGAAAAAATTCTGTCTTATGTCCAAATATAGCCACCAATTCAAACCTCAGCATATAAGCAAGACAGTTAATTAAGCATCAGTGTTCTCTATATTTGTGKACCTTTGAACAGCAAGTTGGTTTTGGCAGGTTATTAATCTGGTATATTTTACTCTTGCATAGTACTGTAAATGTTCATAGTGGCTGCTAGCAATGATACTTGGTGAACCATACTACTGAGAAAGAAGGAAATGGGATGAAAAATAGGAAAGATGGAAAACAGGAGAAAGAATACTTTAGAAGAAAGAGAAGAAACAGAATTGATAAACGGAAAAGAGAAAAAAAAGTGGAAGGAATAAAATGGAGTAAAATGAAAATTGCTGTTGTCCAAGCGACTCCTCTTAATATGTAGAAATCAGCCATCCATACTATAGCATCACAAAAGGTTGTCCTGGTCCATATGTGGGTATTATATATCAAGGCACACGTCACTGGAATGACCACAGGTATGAGAATGAATTAACCACGGGTTCTGTGTGTGTTCATCTTTGTAACACAGAAGGAACAGCTTAGCAATCTTTAAGAAAACATTAGATTGGAAAGAAATATTTATCTAATCAAACAGATTGAGCTGATTTGAAGCCCTAGCTTTTTCAGTAAATTCCCTCTGATTTCAAATGTTATGTACCCTATGTTGCTTTTACTGTGGCAGATAACTTAAACAATTGATTTCTTTACTGCAATATAAATGGGTATTACTGAGCTTAACATGGCTAATACAGCTCTGCTTAATATAATTACAATTACTCTCTCAAGTCTGGAGCCTCTTCTAAGACATTTACCTAGTATATCAAGGTGACGTACACTTGAAGCCTTGCTTTCCCAATATGCTTACATCTTTATTTAACCTTCTGTCTGTGATTAATGGAATGGGCTGTTTCTGCTTTTCTGTAATGGATGGTTATGTTGGAGCAATACACAACTTAGCAATGACATCTCATTCCGTAGAGAGATTATAACAAAAATACATAGATGAAACAGAGCTGACAAATGTATTTTACTCAATGTTTTTTCTCTCTTTCTCTTTGACATCTTTTTATAGCCTAAATGACTTTCCCTGTAAAATCTCAGTGGTAACATTTCTTCTTGAAATTTTACTCCTGAACACCACAGGGATTGCATTGCCCCGAGAAGTGAGGAGAATGTGGTGGTAGGTTCTCCAGTTGTATACCAAACTGTGGATTCAAATGTGCAACTACTTCATTTTGAAGGCAATTTTGCACTTCAAAGGAGTGGGATAAGTATGTCATATCCCATGGTTACTAAAATGTTAAAGCATTTTTTCCTGAAATGAAAAAAATATTGAAATCGCTTTGCCTACATGTATTAAGCATTACAGAAATATAATGTGACTTACATTTGTAGATCTGTAACTTCTTGCTTAAGTGGACCGATTCACATAGTTGAGTATATATTGAGAAGATAGGACTGATGTATCTTGAATTGGGTAATGAATTTGCAAGTTATCATAAGTGTTTATGCTTAAAACAGATAACATGTTTTACAGATATACTGGTCAAGGTTAAATCTTGTGATTCTATAATTTTTATTTATGAACATATAATGTTTTTTTGATTGGTTTAAAAGAAGGTATTTGTACCAACGCAAAATGAGTAACTGATCTCAATTGTGTAACAATTCTAATCATCACACCTTGAAAAGGATACAATAATTTTGGAATAAGTTCAGTAAAGGGTGACAAGAAAGACCATGAGTTTCTTATATAGCTTGTATTCAATTCTAAATAATATTCAGGAAAGAGATAATCAATTGGAAAAGCAGTCTGTGCTTCTTAAAAGGTAATTGGGGAGAGATAATTTTACTTTTCTCATAGCAATGGGCTCAGTGGGCTCCCAAGGAAATTATGAGCAATAGGTTTAAAACAAACAAAAGGAAGTATTTTTCCACATAGCACATAATTGAACTGGGAAGCAAATTGTCAGAGGAACTGCAAAAAGCAAAACTACAAACTATTTCAGAAATGGATTTGTCAAATTCATGAAAAAGAGATCCTTTGGCAGCTATATATGTGAAAGTCTTAGATGCAGTCTCTGGAACAGGCAGTTTCTAAACTGATGGCAATTAGAAGTGAAATGGAAATATCAGGGAGAATATTATTCCCTATGCATCCATTATGGGTTGTCATTGGAGAAAAGATACTTACCTAGATGAAACCCTATTCTGACCCTATACGGTCCCTTAATTATGAATGTTGTCTCTTCAACCAGCCTTCTGGGAGTGCTTTCTATTGTCTATCATCTGAGGCACCTGCCTTTAATCTTTCATATCAGTTTAAAGCTTTTTAGCAAAGTATTTTTTTTTCTCGGTTTCAAATGTGATCATACTATTCGTCCTGTGCAACGACCACAGTACCTGAAGTACCAAACCTTTACACAATATGATTTAGAAAAATGTATCTTACATCATAATATGGTCAAGACTGAGGCTCTAAACACGTTTCGGATCTCTAAGTATAGAGCAAAACCTATAATAATGATTGCTTCACATTTTCTTCAGTAGGAACAGGCTCAGGTTTTGCATCAAAATTTATGTTGGATTATCAGAACTGGTTTTGACTATTTTAATGTAGACCTATTTTTTTTCCCTCAGAATCTCCTATAAACCCAATACCTTACTAGAATGGTATTTGTCATTTTGCTCATACTAAGCATCCTTCACAAATGCTCATGTTATTCTAAAATACTCTGGAAGACAAACCTTGAAGTTCACTCAGTAATGATTGTTGTTGACATGAACGCTAAGCTGACATCAAAATATTACGGAATGACTTCAAGATTTTTGAAGGATTTTGTATGATCCTAACTTCTTTCCAAAGGTCACACTTGCTTGACTTGCTTTTTTCATTTTCTTCACTTTTTTTTTTTTTTTTTTTTTTAATTAAAGAGGTGGAAGCAAGATAACAAATTAAGGAAATCTGAAGCCTTAGTCTAGCCCTGATTTGGTTAGTAATTACTCGCAATTTGCTTGTCATGATCCCGAGAGATATTGGGATGTATATTAAAAGAATCTAGAAATTGTCAAGGATTGCAAGTTGTCTTGTAAAAGAGCTCCAGCATAAAGCGCTTTCATTAAAATTTAAACTCGTTTTTTAGGCACTCTCCCATACCTCTCCTCTCTGTTCTAACATACATTACATTTGATAATTCACTAGCTTCTGCTGTGAAAAACAGAAATGGTTCTCAGCCAGTTTAAGATAAATGTACCAGTGCTCAATTTTGTTGTTGAGGCAGTGGCAGTGCTCTTCTGAGTGTGAAATTGTCTAATAAAGCCTATCAAAATAGTAACTTGCTTAGATATCATCACAGTTATAAGTGAAAGTAGATTTTTTTTTGATTTGCCATTGACTTGAAAGCATTCCTTATGCGTATTACAAATGTAAATATTTCAGGAAAATTCCAGTATAATCTGAACTCTATTTTGCGACAATTGAGATAGTTCTATAAATATGTGTTTCTCCTAGATTATAGCACAAAAATGTGTTACCTACCTACTATGAATTAACATGATGGATGTACAGTTATAATATCAACCTTTGAGTCTCTAATGTGTGATGGTTTAGAAGTACTTATTTTTTGAGGTTACTCTCTTTCTGAATAAAATCTGTTTGCATAAAGAAAGGAATGCTAAAGAAGGTTATATTACACCATTCTCCAGAGTATCTGTTTGATAGGAACTTTTTTTTTTTTTTTTTTTTTTTTTAAAGTAGGTCTATATCAAAGACTGAATGGATGCTAAGAAACTATTCATCTTAATTCTGTAACTTGGTCCCTCCAAGTCAGGTCCTCAGGAGGCTCACATGCTATCTTTTGCTTCCTGCATTTTAAATCTTCTGTAGATTAGGAGTTCAGTTTTTATGAAAATTTACTGGGATTTAGAAAAACAGTAAATTAGTCATTTTTCCCTACTCTTATTGTTACAGTGAATCCAACATCCTCAAATTTTATTTGCTAAACAAATATCCTCCTCATTTAAGTGTAGCACAATGATACTTGATAAGCATATAAGAATACCTGAGATTAGCCTATTTGTTCTTCCAAGAGAAATATTCTACTTCCTCCTCTTCATTTAAATAATTAACATACCTTTTAAGCAAAGTTTAACAAATGTCTTACTTCCCTGACTTTCTAATTAAAGAGAGGCCCAACACTGCACAGAAGCCTTTCAGTTTTACTTCATAAATAAATGAACATTCCCAACTCTTTCAGATAATCCCCGGCCTTACAACACATCGGTGTAACGATTTCAGTGAATATACTACTGATGGCATAGATGATTACAAAGTTTTCGCTTTAAGATACATAAAAGGCAGTTTTCGTTCATGATCTATCTTGTATTTAAGGTCCCTTCCTATATGTTTCCTTCATGCATGGTTGACTTTGAAGTATTTTTTTCTGTATGTTATTAAAAAGTAAATGTTGCTGCCATTTATTCTTTTTCATAGTACATAAATCAGCTACTATGTGAGCTACTATGTGGGCTGTATTTGCAAGTTAAAAGCTTTCATGCAGCATAAAAGAATAACAGTGTCACTCCTCCTAGCTGGAAATACTGGTAAAGGACAATAGTTTTCAAAAACATTGTAGTTGTTTTCAAATAAAGAAACACATTAGGACAGATTTATAAGGTGGGGGAAGAACACTGGTATCATTCAAGTGAGAAAAATATCTTCAGATGGTACCTTGGCATCATATGCTGTGCATCTTACTGGAGTATAAGACTTGCAATGATTTTGTTAGTCAAAAAGATGCAGCTAAATATGGATAAATTTAAGAGGGAATATATTTTAGTCATGGGAGAGAAGTGGTAAGCTGTATAGTAGGAGTAATCTTAGGCTGCTGTTAGCAATGTCTACTCTGCTCTAATTCTCAGGGATGCCCTTTGACACCAGGTTAGCTGGTTATTTCACATACCCACCAAAGTCCCCATCCCACTGAACAGTGGAGGCTGTGTTGAGTAGAGCTGGGTGATCAAACAGTGAAGATTCTTCTTAGATTGAAATGAAATACAGTTTTGCTGCTAGCTGTCATCACTACCTAAGAGAGAAGAATTTAGACCAAATACAAATCCGAATTTCTAACTTATATCAGCAAAAGTACAAAAGCAGGAAATACCAGTTTGTAACTGTAGCAGTATAGCTGTGATGTAGTAGTAGTAATGTGGGCAGGGTTACCTAGGAATACGAGTGACACATGGGAGAACATGTTTTAGACTAAAAGTGATCAGCTGGAAACTCCAAAATGCTCCAGGACACATGTGTTTTTCTGACTTTCTGACCTAGGATTTCAAGAAATACAGAGTCTGAGGAAATCTCAAACTCTTGACTTAATTCAAAACTTACTGCCTTTTCTTTGAGATATATAGTAAGGCAGATATATCACTGAAAGCTCCAATATGACAGCACACAGCGTACCTATCACTGAGAGAAACAGGCTTGTTGTTGTCTTTGGTTCACGCTGACTGTGCGAGATAAGAATATATATAGGTTAATGCTCTATGACTTGCTAGTCTCTTTTAATTTTCTTAAGTCAACTGTCAACCAAGAGTATCTGCACTTTTCCTTTATCAATATTGGAGCTCAGATTCGGGACAAGGTGCTTCCATAAGCCCACAATTACATATGAGATATTAGATATCTTCATTAAAATGGTTTGTTTCAGTTATCTTAGAGAAGGATGAGATGAAAGGCAGTTATCTCTGACACCCAGAGGATTTTGATTTTGTTTTTTCCTTCCAGAGGTGCAGGAAGGCCCAACACTCATGACTCACCTGGATTTTTTGCTAGCCTTCCAAAATTATGACAAGCTTGTTCCCTTGTTGATAATGAGATCATCCCATTCAAACAACAGTCTTTGATGCTATTAGCTAACACAGTTCACTTTGAGTTATCCACTGGGTCAGCCAGTTCTGTTTCGGTTCTTACCTGCTGATCTCTTTTCTTCTATCTGGTTCACTTTAGCTTAAATACAAGACTTGAGCAGTAACAGTGTTTGTTATCCTGAAGAGAGATTGTATTTCTACTTATTCTGACTGCTGACTGGGGAGAAGAAAAGGGTAAGGAAAAAGACTCTCAGTTCATGGATACACTTTCCATGAGGTGTGTGTATGCTAAAGTAGAGCTTAACATTGGAAGAATGTTTCCAAAAAGTGCCTAGTCAATAGAGAAATAATGAGGTAGGGAGAAATGGGAATATAGAAAGGAGTGGGAAAAGATTTGGCTTTTGTGGAATTATCAAGGCGTGAGAATGTATACATAGCCACCTGACTACAGATGTAGCTGTAGGGGAAACATAGAGAAAGCATACATTTTGCTTTGTGCTTCATAATCTCTTAGGGAATTTATGTGAGGAAAGATGGCTTTGTTGCTGAAAACAGCTGCTATATGCAGTTTTTGTGGGAAAGCACACCTGATTTCCCTTATATCTGTTTGTATCTGTAGTGCGATGGCCTCCTGGAGGTATGTTTGAGCTTTCCCCCTTAGCTGCTCTCCTTTCTCTTATACTATTACGTAGCATGGGCTAGACAGTCACAGAATGGATTATCTCCATGCAGGTTTCTGTTTTCTTCTCCAGTGCCTAGTGGCTGCCCTGTTTCCTCAGAAGCAAATGTTGCAGTTATGGTGGATGTCTTGTTCTTGCAGTTATGGTGGATGACTTGTTCAGGGTCAGGCAAAGCTCCATCTCGCTTTGACATTTGATAAAATGAATCGTGCCATGTGTTCAATATATGCACTTTCCAGATGTGTTATGGCAATCTATCTGACAAACACATGAAGAAAAGAAAGACAAAATAATAGCTCATATTCGGAACAGCAGGCAGAGAAGATCTCAATTTCTCTGAATTTTTCCAGCTATTCATGTGTTTGCTTAACATGGTAGAGCAAACATGTATTGCTTGTATACTACATTAAAGCTTTTTCTTTCTGGAGTAAATCAAGCCACCGTTTTCCTATATAAACATCTTTTAAGTGCACATTTTGGACACTTAAAGAAAAAAATATAGACCATAATACATGCCACCTCCTTTTTCTATCTCATTCCTCTATCTGTAGTGGCTAAGACTTTCAGTGCTTTTGGATAATTCAACTAACTTGAATAAAGCAAGATAAAGGCTTCTCAGCAATTATTTAAGATTGGCTGAGTTCAGCCTTTATTTAAAGTAAAAAATGGTTCTGAAGTTTGTGCTCTGTAGAAGCAGTGAAAAGAGCATAAGCATAACCTAACCTAACATTTATTCTTATAAAAAGAAAGATCATAGATTGCAAACAGTTTGAATTCTTTTGAGTTTTGGAAAAAGTTTGACAATCTATTGCCAAACTATCCAATAGTAAAATAGTAAATAGTAAAATAGTAAATTAAAGTAGTAAAAATAGTAAAACAAAATCCTTTACTAGATTACTAAACGTCTTCAACAAAAAGCCACCAAAGTACTCGTAAGAGCAGTTCTTCAGAAATAAGCACAGAGAAATATGTGAATTCACATAAACAACTTAAGCATCCAAGCATTTACTCAAATTGTTGTTTGTTTGTGCAGAATTCCTAAGATAGTCTGCATGTTGCACGCACAAGTGGGGACCCACTCTATTTCGAGTGGGTTTTCACTTTTAAGAAATGTTCTTCCTTTTACAGATGACAAAACTCTTTGGTCTAGTTGTCCAAGTAGAGAGACTGCACTTCCTTCAAAAAAAGAAACTGAGACAGTTAGAAGGACATAGTTTAAGCACTGCAATCATTAGGTACATCACCAGAAAATATCTAGTTGTCTTCAGCAATTTGTAAAAGCAGTCCTCACTAGCCTTAAAGCCTAGTGTACATCCAATACGCAGTGAAACAGAAGACTCTGTGTCCAGGTGATGACCTGCTAAATCAGAAATGGATTGTAATATATGGAACATCTCTTCACTGACAGATTTCACTTTTGGAGTAATGATTTTTTTTCCTAAGTATCTTAAAAACAATGTCTATATCTTAAAGTAACTAAATAATTCAAGTTTTGGGACAGAACTAACCTGCAAAGCATGAATGAGATACATGGGCTAACAAATAATAAAAATCTATTTATTATGAACACTGTATGCTGACAGAACAGATTTTTAAAAATTCTCTTTGCAACACAGGTGTTATAATAACAACATGTGGTAAGTCCATTTTTCCTCAAGAATTTTAGTACTCCTGCTCCTAATCTCAGATCGAGCATAGTATTTTTCCTTTAAAAAGAGTATTGCACAAGATCTTTTTGCCAGACATAGGCAAGTTATTTGTCTAATGTCACATAGGAAACCAAGAGAAAATCCAAAGAGAAACTTGATTTTGACTTGGCTGTAGCAATTCAGGCATACCTTTGAGCAGAGATTTGAAAGGTTGCTTGAGTACTTACTCTGAGGTATGAAGAATACTTCCAGGAAAATAAAAAAAGCAATTGTTCTACTGGTTCGATATTTTGCCTCTTTAATGGTAACGAAGGCTATATTTTGACCCAAGGAAATCAGTCTTTTATTTCTAACTGCTTGAAATACTCACAGGACACTATTTTACGGGTTCCATGTAGTTCTATTGTGTGCCCAAACATAATTTCAAAAATGACCTGTATTTCATGTAACACAGGTACCCCAATATTATATAGAAACAAAAATGTGAATAATGCAGATAAACATAATTATTATAGTTTTCTGAATATTAATAAGTAGCCACAAGAAATAGAAAAATAATATCGTCATAACCACTTTGTATTTTATTAGAAATAAATTGGGTGACATGTTCAAATAGGTGCTGTATTTTTGTTTGTTTGTTTGTTTTGCAAATCATATTAATTAATAGCTAGTATGAAGGAATATTTAGCTAATTTCAAGCAGAGTAGAAAAGCTGTTCAGTTGTAGAACAAACACCCTGAGGAAGAAACCGAGCCATAAGCTGCTATTAGCCTGAGAGATAATAGATTTTTACCAAGATAGTGGATGCTAAAGGCATTGCTAAAATTAGAAGTAAAAAAGCTGGAAATGTGTGGAAGAAGTGACTACAGTTCTTTCAAAGTAGGAAATATCATGGGGAGTGTGGGAGCAGAAGAAATTTATCTAAAAGCTGGGAAATATGAGAGGAGGAAAGAATACACATGGGAGAGATCTAGAGAAATAAACCAGATAAAGTATTTTCAAGCCTTGAAAGTTTAAAGAATGCACTTGTGTACTCAAAATAATTTGGCAGATTTTCTACATACAGAAAAGAAGAGCATTATTTTTGGCTGGCTTCTTCTGAAGTGATACAGGAACCATTTTTTATGAAGTCCTTCAGAATGTCCATCTGAGATGTGGCATTTCGAAAACCTCCATGTGAGGACAATAAAACATATAAATCTGACACAAATTCAAATCTACTTCAAGACTAAAACATTTGAATTTCAAGTGATTTTCTGACAGAGGTTTGAAATAGCTCACTACAAGTATTCCAGGGAGAATCCAATACAAGGGTTGCATGTGATAAAGGCACAGTGTCACATCATTTAGTATTTTTACAGTCTGAGAGATATTAACAATTTCATTGATATTCTTAGATATTATTTCTGTGATGGATGAAACCTTCATAAAGAAAAGCCATCATATTCCTTATGCAAATAGCAAATGTTTCTTGCAATACTGCAAATAGTAGGTATCTACCTAACAGAAGATTGATAGATTTTTATGCAAATTACATTATTATGAATTTCTAGCAAGAAATATTGTCTTTAACCTGCTAGACTTTTTATTTTATATGTGCTCAGGAACGTATTGGAGCGCTCAGGAAGACATTGTTGGGGTCGGTCTGGAATTTACCCCAAGGCAATGGCAGGAATTGCAATGCTCCTACAACTCGCCTTAGGCAGCTGTGTTGACTGTACACAGTTACCTCTATGAAGCCCAAGGCCAGAAGTGGAATTATGCATCTAACAACACTGCTTCTAAATTCATGATAGTAAATCTAGACAGTGCTCCTTCACTGCATGGATTTAACAGCCTGCTGCACAAACTCGTTAGAAGCAATGCTGTGCCAGATCTATAATTTATTCTGTATCGTTTGTCATAACTTACACATTTTGAGCAGGGCAGGGGGTGCAACGTTGTTTTAGTATAATTGCTGTCTCCCCTTTTTTTTCATTTTTGTCTCCTTTGAAAAAACTTAGTTATAAATGTAATGGGTATTTGGGGGTATCTATTGTCTGTGGAAAAAAACAGGCCAGTGCTGCATACTCATATGCACACTGAAAAAATAGCTATGCAAATGACTTTATATGTGGTGATGTTGAGTAACACATTAATTAATGCTACATGTCATAAGACCTAGCACTGCTAATGATTCTTTTACTGGCCATGGAAAATGCACAGTTTTAAAAAACAAGCCTTAATATGTGTTACAAAATTCATTAAAAGTTGATTTTGGCTGATATAGATGCTTGGGTTTATGCTCTGATATGAAAAATGGCAAATAAGCAAGTATACCTAATTTGCAGTGGTTCTACAGTAGAAAAAAAGACTTTTGTCAGCTCTGCTTGAGCTACTGCTTACAGAGCACAATTCCCCAAGTTTCAGTTTTCTGTCAAACACCACTTAGTTTATATTTACATTTACATTTTTATACTTTTTCTTACTCTGTTTGTGCATGATTTTTTTTTCAACCACAGTTTAGTACAAGCAGAGGTGGTTGTGACCAGATACCCTTAGTCTAGTATCTGACATTTGGAAGCTTTGAGTTGTGGACATTCATCTTTTTTGTGTACTTTTTACTGGAACAGAGAGCTAGTATAAGTTCTTTTAACAAGGGACCTCTGGACCCTTTTGCAGAAATTTCAATGTAAATACCTCAAAAAAGCAAATGAAAAGAAAAACAAAAAAACCTTTAAATTCATAACAATCAATTCAAAAGTTAATGGGGAATATAAAACTGGATAAGAAACTATATTACTTCCATCCATGTTCCACAGCAACCTGTTAATTTCCAAAATTTCTGTGCTTTCTCAACAAGCAGCATAATTATCATGAGCAGCAATGAGAGTATTGATGATCTTTGGTAAGTTAAACTAAGAAATAAGGAAGCATAGCTTATAAAAAGTAGGATTTAAACTTTTAAACGGTCAATTTTATTCTGCACACAGCAATTACTCCTGTTGTCAGCAGGATGAAAATTTACAACCCCAGGAAGTCGTAAAGACTGCGATGCACCCTCACACAGCGCAGCGTGAGCTGCATTTCCATGAGGCTGTGCTTTCCAGGAGCTTTCCTTCTGCCCCGTACCACGCTGCACTAGCGCTTCCACCGGTGGCGCGCCCTCGGAAGCCTTCACGCAGCGCGGAGCAGGGCTGAGGCGAACACCAGCTCTATTTATGATTATTTTGAGCATGGAAGATATTCTCGGTCTATTTTAGTAGGGGGACTATTTCATTGTTTAGGAGACTGTGCTTCAAAGTGTTTCAGACACGACTGTTTTTCTCCATGCCCAAACAGCCAGTGCACCAGAGCTTTACTGTGTGTCTTAGGAAGAGTGGAGCAAAGCTATGCAAGGGAGGTTTAGCTGCATTTACCCATTCCCATGATGACTTTTCCTGTGAAGCTGAAGAACAACAGAAAATACTCTATCAGATTATGAATTATGCTGCTAAAAATGTTAATCCAGTGGCAGAAAAACTTAACATAAAGAGATATTCCAGAAAATACTTTTCAACACCTAGCTAAGGGTCTGCTAAGGGCTTGTGATCTTGGCATAGCATTCAGTACTGATGCTGGAGCCAAAGTCGGAGTTAACTGTCTACCTGATATATAATCTTAATAACAATTTTGAAATTTTAAGAGTTTGGTGGACTCTATAGATGCAACTCTTCAACAGTACTACTTACCGAGATACTTCTCAGGCTTTCCAGACCACTCTTTTTAGTCCTGCAAAAACCCTGAGGACATGTAAGCTCACAAATGTCCAGTTTGGACCAAATTTCAGAATGCCCTTACTAGCTATGGATGTCATGTCTGCTGACTGGATATTTACTCACAGAGAGATTTCAATTTTGAATACTTTTGACACACATTCTTTGAATTTAACATACACGTAGATCAATACTTGAAGACAGAAAAAATACTGYTTCTATTCCTAGTCCAGTGTCCATTCTGTGTCACCTTACTGTAAGCTCATGTGTATGGATGAGCTAAGTTGTCAGAAATAAAAACTGAATTTTAAAAAATTCACGAAGATATACAAAAAATTAATTTGAAAACATGAAGTACAGTCATTTATTTCCTTTCTTTCAACATCAGATGAATGCTACATAGAGCGTACRTTTTTAGGAAGCCTTTCTGTTCTGACAGACTGAACAGCAGAGATTAGTGAGTGATCTCTTTGAATTACCTCTATAGAGGAATTTCACTGAAGGTTTCAAAAGATCAAGTCAGAATATTCTGGTATGACACTTCCTCAAAAGGAATTGTAGATTAAACAAACGGCAACTCAGTTATTTTTTCTCTCTTCTTTCTATAGAAATGCATGTTTATTCAGTGAATGCTTGTCTTCTGCCCATTGATTGTTCAGCATTTCTTGTAAGCATTGTTTATTTTATTCATTATTTAATTGATACAAGCCCAAGTCAGGCACAAACCCACTAAAAGCAGCATGCAAAAGGTAAGTGCGAAAAATCTCTTGCAAATATCCCTTTTTTGRTGGGTAGTGCTGTCCAGAGTACTTCAGAAAACAGTTTTAATTCCTCTTCCAAGCTCAATATTTATTGACACATACATGAATTTGCTGACTTTCTCTGTCCTGTTTTCTCTGGTTTYTGGAACTTTTTGAATGTTTATTTGTTTGTACTTTCTTTCCTTTCCTTTAATTAGTGCAGTATAGTATATATCTATAGGGTACAGTGCAATCAATGACYGCATTCTGAGTACATACAGTTTTTGCATTATTCATCCTAAATGTTGGTAATAATGACCTTGTCATATATTCAGCCAATCTTCTTGAATCACTTACTCTCTTGGATTTGGTTATAGCTAATCTTTTACCTCTGTAAAGCAAAAGGATCCAACTTTCTTCTTTCACGAATCCTATATCAATTCTAGGAAAAAAAAAAGTAAATGTATAGATGTGCTTCCAGCCTTCCAGCCTTGTAACTATTTAATTAGTAGTTAGTATTTAGTTGGATATGATTTGCCTATTGTATATCATATTCTATGCTCTGGGAAGCAACAGTAGTAGTTAAAAAAAATTCTCTACAGGTGCTTTCCATCTCTAGCATATAAATAATCAGATACATAAAATTTGATCTATATCATCTTTTTTTTCCACCAACAGGATGTCATTATTTCATTTCTAGAAAAATTTCATATAGGAGTTTTTCCTCCATTTATCATAAAACATGACACTTCCCTGTATTGCTAATTTTAGATTTAATGTGGTAGGTTCTACCTCATCAATACTATCTTTTCCTTGAAGCATATAATGAAAAACTGTGAGGAGGTRGCTGTGAAGTCACCAAATAACTATAGACTAGCCTCTCAGTGTTTTTGAGATTGTCAGACTTCACCTTTTTATGTTGCACTATCTCAGCATTGAGATTTTAAAAGGGTCATAAAAATTATCAAAGCGAACTTGCATCATTTATTCAAACTACTGTTTCTGTGAATCATTTTGCCCTGTTCTTTCAGCTCTCCCCACACAAAGTTTTTTTCCACTGCTGCCAAAGTAGTAGTTTGTAATCTGAAATTGTTTCCCATGTTATCAGATTGATTCTGGAATGTATTTAATTTTCTTGACTAAGATAACATCATGACCATCACTTGTTATCATCTTGTATTCAGGTTTTATCTCAGCCTCTCGAAATGTTAAATCAAGGTTTTGAAATTTAGTACCCACTGCAGCAGGCATAATGTGATCCAATGATCCAAAGGCAGCTACTAAATTAATAGTAAAATATTAAAAAGTTAAATATGGTTATAGATGGTGGTTCAAACTTCTAATAAATAACAGAAAATGTCTCTGCTGTACAAATAAAACTTACATATATAACATTGAATGAATCTTAAATTTTAAGTGCATATTTGGGCACTAGATTGTCAGATTTTTTCAGGTTTGCATATCCAGAAATTACAACAAAAAACCTGCATAATACTGCCAGAGAATAAAGGCATAGGGTGTAACCATTGTATATTAACTCAAACAAGGGGCTCTCACTAGTGATAATGACCTATATACACCAGYTCTAACCCATGATGATTTCAGCAGAATGTATTGGGTTATATTTACATTCATGGATTTAGGTGAGCATCAAAAATATGTTACAAGTCAGTGAAGAAGACTCATGGGCTTGAGAAACTGTATACAATGAGATCAACCTCTGATTAATGGTTTCTGCAGCCACATGTAAAGGCTGTAAAAGCATCCTGAAAATTGTCTTTCCATCTCCTCTTCAGTTGCAATCCTTTAGATGGTGCATTGGAAAAGTATTTTGTATATATTTAACAAGTCCAAGCTGTTCTTTTCTATTCCTGCAGCATTCATCTTTGCCTTTTATTAGACTTTGTTGTCTCAAATAGATTTATTTTGCCTTGCTTCATACTTGTGATATCAATGGCAGCTTAATAAAAAACATTTACTTTGCAGACTTTGCTACTACCCTCAGAAGACTCAGGAGTACATGGTTGTAAATGGTAATATTCTTTCCTACCACGATGGCCTTTTTTTTTTTTAAGTGAGATAAAAAGTGAAGAAAGTTATACTTACATTGCTCATAAAAAATCATTACAACTAAACAGTGAAATTGGACTTTTGCTCATCTGAGTTCTTATATCATCAAAGAGTAATACACAGATACATATATGCATGTAAGCTGCATGTATTTACATGCATGTATATATATATAATGATCTCATTCAATGATGTTCTTTAGTGTGAGAAATTTCTCATATTTAGTGAAATATTTGATTATTTTACGCAAATCATGTATCTGTGAAACTGAGGAGAATATGATTGGAATAATGTGCTACTATAAGCGTCACACCCACATGATATCTTACCATTTATGAAACAATAATAAAAAGGATATTCAGCTGTACTCTACTATTATAGTCATTCTCACTTTCATARAGATTCAAGGTATGCCCATTTTATAATAAGTTATCTTGCAAGGTGTAATAATTACTTTCGTTATGAAAATCATATTTTCTTCCTAATATTTTTCTAGTCTCATCACTATTAGCTCAAACAACGAAGTTGCTCTTTTCTAAAATGCATTTGGTGCAGACAGCCACTAAAATAATATGTAAACTGACATGCTGTTAGAAAAAAAAACAATATCTCAAGGAAATCTTACACAGGTGACATGGCTCATTCCTAAACAAATACATAGAAAACACCCCCAAAACACGTAAAAAGATGCATTAATAGACTATACTACTCGGACAGCTTTACAGCTCTACAAATCATATCACTATAGAGTACTGAATAATTCCACAGCAGTACTGAATGCCATTACAGAGCCTTCATTACTGGATTATTGGCCCATTAAAGCCATCAACACATCGTTCTTGAATAATCAACAAAATGATGAGCCACTGCCCTGAAACATAATGATGTGTATATGCCCTGCAGCAATAATAAAATCACAAATTAATGAATGCTAATATAACAAAGTGCTAAGTGGAGTTGACAACACTCAGTAAAAAGACTGACATGTCCATTTAGTATTCCTAAAGCAACAAGAACAGTAGATGAAGAAGTTGTTTTAAATATAACATATCTAAGAGAAATTGCAAAGAAGGGAAAACTGTATTGTGGTCTTTAGTGTCCCACCATGCAGGTACAGCAAAGCTGTGGCTGTATTCTAGATAGTTGCATAATGAATTGGTTTATTCCATGTCTTCCAGATTTTTTCCTGTTTGTTAATAGAAATAACTGTAGGATTCATAGGATTCACAGAACAGTTGCACCAAAAGGTCTGGAAACAGAAATTCTGTATTTCTCCAGAGAACGGATACTGTAGAGTCATCAGTACTGCACATTTTTATGTATTAGTCTGCTAAAACACCTTCAAATTCAAGCTGAAAAGACACCCTTGCAGGAGTAGAAGAGTAGCTCATTTTTAGTGCTCATTCAGTTCTTGCCATTTTTTTGAGCGCTAACAGGGATGCCCATTAATTTGAGTTCTGATAGATTTTGTGATGTGTCTTGAGATCATTATTGTGTTTCACATAGGTCACTGACCTACTGTTGGCTAGTAATACATTCAAGAAACTTCAAATTGGTACAATTCACCCACCAAATTCTCATTCTTTTTTGAAGAGAATTATTAAATTATTCTTCTTTTCAGATAAAAATTGGATTCCACCCTGGAAGATGTGCTTTAGCTGAAATGCAAGTTACTGAACTCTGTTCAGGGGCAAATGGGTGAGATGTAATGACCTATGATAAGTGATCTGAGTGCATGATTGTGTCTTCAGCCTCTAAGGTCTGTCAGTCTTAGGAAGTTCAGCTGAAGTATTCACACTTTTTGAGTATGAACTCTGCACATGGAGTTCTCTAAAGGGATATCAAAGAGTTTGGGAGTACACACTTGTTAACAAATACTTGACGAGCTTCCTAAAGAAGAACTCATCTGACAGTTCTGAAGCTGAGAGAGTACCCCAAAGCAATGATTTATTTTGTATAGGTTATATTGATGAAGGTGTAATCTCTGACTAGAATGCTTGCCGTTATGACGATATGGGATCCGTTCATTCGTGGTCTTTGCACATAGTGCATTTGATTTCATCAGTTTAAAATTTTATTTCAGTTCCTTTAAAYGGTGGTGGTGGTGGTGGTGTGTGTGTTGGGGGGAAGATGAGGAGAGGTATCAGCTGTTATATGATTTTCCTAAAGAAATAGTCTGAGCTTGGTAAGACAAGTGATTCTGAGTAAGTTCATGTGATGATATTTCAGGGTCTTTTGCATGTGCAGTGTTTCTACTTTCTTGCCTGTAATGTATTTTAGGACTATCACACTACAGAAGGAGAACTATTTTCCAGTGTGCATGACACTGTTACACTGACTAGCTGAAGACTGAAGGATCTTCAGGATTTGGAAACCTACAGATCTGGCTCCCTGACTTTCTGCCTCTTTGCTTAGCAGAGAGCTCCCTGTTTCTCCTTAAGGATCTCTGCAGAAGAAGGAAAGGTGGAAAATAACATTTTCCTTTTGGGGAAATAATGTTTTCTGTTGGGGGATATTTCCGCCTGGCCTTGTGCTCTTTTATTTATGAGGGAGAGAAGTAAAAGCAAAGAGGGTTTTGCATAGGACAGGGAAGGGAGGGAGGCTGCCGTTGTGACCACCCTCACAGGTTGTACGTCCTCACAGGCATGTGCCAATGGACTACCACCCCCATCCTCACCCGTGACGCCAGACTTCCTCACAGAATATTTTCACAGGGAAATAATAGGCATACAAGTTACGCTGTGCTTGCACGTGCACAATGTTTTTTGCCTTGGTGTTAAGGTGAGGTTTGAACTGAACACAATGAGCAAAGCTTCAAAGCCCTTAAGTACGGCAAGTGCTTCTGTAGCTGGAGCCTGAGATCTGCAGAGTCAGCCCCTGAAAATCTAGTTTCTTCTTTCTGCACAGCCTTTGCCAGTGAACTTTTTGACAATATAGCTTATGAAATCTGGTAAGAGGATGTGGCTGCTGACAACAGCATACAAGTTAGAGATGTAACAGATGGAGAGGGTACACTAAAATTTTATTTTTTTGCATATATAAGGCAGTAATACTCCATCTGGGACTCTTTGTGCTCCATCAAACACTACATCAGGGTGCAGCAGGCATCCCAGACTTTCTACTTTATAGAAAGACTGACCCAAACTTCTAAATACCTGGACAAAACTTGTCAAACTACTYTTTGCTTGAATTTCATCCCCCTAAGGATAGTTTAACATCCTTACCTTCACATTTTCAAGCCACACTAAGGAAAAAAGATAATGTTTCAACTCAAGTAAATTAAATATGTAGTCATATTAAGGGATTTACATATTTAATGAACAAATCAAACCTAAAATTTATTATTCAGAAAGCCTTTTTTTTTTTTTAACTTGTGTTCACATAATTCTGGGAAACTTAGTTACTAAAGTAGCTAATCTTTACAATATCAACTGTCTGTATGTCCCTTGTGGCTGAAAACTATATATGGTAGGTAATGACAGATTTAAACGTTTTTCAAATGTTCTTAAACTTTTTTATTGTCGGCTTTGAAATGTTTTCATTATTTCTTTTTGATTTTCAGTAATTTGTGAATAATTTGTGTTAGTTCTAATTCTGAGACCATGTGGTAGGCACAATTGATACATTTTCCAAAATAAACTGTTTACAATCACGGTATGCAATCTGCAGTATGTCCAGTAGCAGCAGAAGGATGTTATCTAGTGAAAAATACCATATTAATTGAATCAGCTCTTAAATACAGCAGCCATAGAGAACCAAGGTTCTACACAGACATAATGTAACAGTAAGTATTTCTCCCCCACCCACCATTAATTTGATTCATTATGTTGTTTACTTGTTGCCAAAATGTAGTATAGGATGCAAGCAGCCAGTAGTATTTGTCCACGTATACTATAGCAGAAGATATACTGGGCATATTTGTGTAAAGAGCATCAAGCTAAATCCAAGATACATTTCATTCTGAGAGACTGTCCAGATTCTGCAGCAGAGCAAATTAAATTACATCTAGTTGAATTCTCGGACAATATTAAGTCACTTATTAAAACCTTAAGCTGTTTTCCAAATACACTTTGCTTTCTGCCTCATGAATCACATGAATCACAGGGGAGGCATGTTGCAAGCAGCCGTTGCAATGCTTATCTCACCAAAAGACTGAACCAAAACAAATGCTATTGCTTTTTGCATGTGCAGTAGTCAGGGGAGGAAGATATGCAGGTGAGGCTAAGCAAAATTGTAGGGCATACATTTACCTAGATACCTGTTTGCAGCTTATACTGCCGAYGCACTCAGCATCTGCTCTTCAAGGCTGAATGACTTTTGACAGTTGTGGGTAGGATGACAAGAGAAAAGTGAGGGAGGAGATGTGGAGAGAGAAAACCCTCTTTCTGGAGGGTATCTTCAGCAGAAAACTGCTTCTGATCATTGTCAGCCTGCTTTGGCTTAAGCCCTTTCCTTGCACCATCTAACTTCCATCCCATGGAGTATGCAGTACCTAAGCGGGAAGAGAGGGCATCAAAAACACGCTGACACCACGGCCAGCTGGTCCAGAAGGGGTGTTAGCTCTGCGTGCATTAGAATTTGGCTGACCCACAGCTAACTCGCTCCTTTTGTACAAATAGAGGCATCCTATGAAATGATTGCATCTTAGGGACACACCAGGGAAAATGGAGCACGAGAACTGGCTTGCATTATATGGACATGATGCCGCCAACTTTTGACATCTTGGAAATGTATCTGACATCCTTCCAGGATAGTTCTGCTCCAAATGAGTAATATAATTTGGAGTGAGATATTCAGATAAGGAGTCCGACACACAAATGCAGTCAATGAAGACTAATAACTTCTGTTGTTAATGATGTCAACTAGTGATTGAATAAACAACAAAGTTTATATTGCAGTGAGGAGTAGGACCTCTCATTTTGGCTTACTGTCAGTCCAACAGCCTTTGCTCTTTACAGTCTCCCAGGACTGTAGCAGACTAGCTCTACAAAGTGTCTCTGTCATGCTAAATGCCTAACTTTATGTTTTTTATCTGCTCAGCAGTTTCCCAGATTCAGATGCTCTGCTGAGGTACCTCTTACTGCATGCTTTTTGTTTATCTTACCTTGCTCTCTTAAATACTGACCCTTGAATTATTTTTATTTGCTCCCACATAGAGTTCCATCTATTTTCGCCTTCTTCTAGAAAGTTTTATTCAACAAAGCATGTGGCAACCAGGACATGGCAAACTGAACATTGTTTAGACGCAAACCTTTCTTATCATAGATGTAGTACTTGGTGCTGTCATTTAAAAACATGCCACCTTCACAAAGCCTATTGCATCTTCAAAATCCATTGTGTAGAAACTATATTTTAAATACATTTTTAATTGTGTATATGTGCACCTCTGCAATCTGATCTGCAGGCTCTCTTTGGTCCTTGGAGCATGAGCCTATCATGTRCTTTGGAGAAGAGCTGAAATGTTCAGTTTTCTTGGTGTTCATTATCAAGGCATGGAAGACATGTTTGAGTGGATATCCAACATTTTCTTTCAAATGCTTGCAAATGATACCCTTATAAGAGAAAGCTTTCATCTGGGGAGAAAGTGTTCATCTAGCTATTGCAACCATTCAATTAGCTGCTGCATGTGGATGTGCTTTTGGTCCTGGCTGCTGGCTGGACGCTTGAACAAAGTGCAGGTGTGCGGAAGCTGAATCACAGCCCTCGTAAGATGACTGCRGATTGATTTGTTAAATGAAATGGAGAAGAGCTGGCATCCTAGAAGACAGAAATAAACTGTGTAACTCCTAGATTAGTGTTCCTTTTCTTAACTTCAAAACCTACATAATAACCTATTCTGGAGCTATATTTTCCACAATAAATACTTAGAGAGTTAGGTAAGTGCAATGTTTTCTGACTTAGATCACATTGTCAGATGGTCTTAGAAATATTTGCTTTAGTTCATCTCCTGCTATCGGAAGACTATAGCAGTTCCTGAGGCAGTTTTCTTRCATGTTGTGTGCCCTTATTTAGAGAACCTGAATAGCTGTTCCTTCTCATCAAAAATGTAATGTTGTAGTGCTGTAAATGCTGATACTGTAGGTATCAGACTTCATCATACTGAAAGTTTGCTAAGCTTTTTCCTTCATGTAAGAGCAGGTTTTAAGAATTCTACTGGAATCACTAGGGAATGATCTCTGACATTTTATATCTAATTTTTCTTGCATTTATGCAAATGTACTAATATACTTCTAAGTCTTACTACTTACATTTCACATCAGCTCATCCTCGTGCCTTGGAACATTGCACCATATGCATTAATTAAGGTCTCTCTCGCTCTCTCTCTTTTTTTCCTTTCCCTTCTCACTAGCTTAAAGTGTATGTGATGCTTGTGTGCTGGACTATGAAACTAGACATCAGTATTTCTTCTTTTCTGGTGTTCGGATCATTTAATTCAAAGTCTCTGTAATCTTTCACTGTTGCAAACAACCCTGAACCCTCTCTTCTGCACACCATAGCACATACACTGTATAATTTTTAGTGTTGCTTTTCRGTTTTTCAGGTTTGTGTTCACTATTTGAAGGGTCTAAGAAATTTCAGCATTATCTTCTTCATGGAAGGCTAATTTCACACTTGCTTGTTCTTCCAAGGATTGTCACCTATTGGTTGGGTTTCATACACTACCAAGGATATCTAGAACCTCTGTGTACTGTAGTAGCCAGAAGGCACTGYCACAACTGGTCTTCTAATTTCCACTACAAATATATTATTCTCTTAATAAAAAGCTCTTTCTTCACCTACCACTTAACTCCTTTTCACCTCTTCATGTTGTCACCATTTGGACTAGGATGGCTATAAATCACCTGCCACCCACCAACCGCTTCTTTGTCAAAGGCAAAATATCTGCTGCTCRTTATAAAGATCAGTGCTTCTCCAGKKTTTTTYTTCTCTCTATAATACTCCTCAGAGTTCCCACATTCTTCCAGTCACTTTTCTATCTGTCTGCCATTTAACCTTGAGAGATCCGTGGCCTCTGTTATAGCTTGGAATAATTTTCTTTTTGATTTCTTGTCATAAATACACTTTTCTATTTAGAAWGGAAATGTTTTAATAGACAAATAGTTTAGTCCCCATATTATTAGGAGAAGGCCTCTTCATCTGTTCTGTCAATTCCTTTATGCTGCTTTTAGTAGTATTTCATCCGTTCCCATATGTTTTCTTTTGCACTTTTCAAAGATTTTACTCTCATAAATCTTCATGCCCTAATTCCACTTCCTTGTTCATTACATTACTGTCAGTACAACTTTACAGGCAGAATTTTTGAGCAATCCTAGAAATCTGCAGAATCTTAAATTTACCTATCTAAATTCAGAACTTGTTACTGCTTGCTTAGTATTGTTTAGTTTCTCTCTGGAATTCTGTTGCCTTCTCTCTTCACTGTTAATTCTTTGCTCTACGCTGGGCTGACAGGTTTGACAAACTAAGGAAGACTGCAGATGCCAGGGGAGTGTGTAGGGTAGTGATAGGTGAATTAAGAAAGACAGGCTGCTATGAGTGGATATATGATTATTAGGATTATAGTTAATGGACAGGGAAAAAAAATATAGGGAACATAATGAAATTAGGGTTGTGAAAACCAGCTTGTTAGCATTTAATGAGGGAACTTGTTATATCACCCCAATGTCCAGTATGACTCCTTCCAATAATCTAATTGGAAGGTTACAGCAAGTTTGAAATTCCATGTACTACAAATTCTAATATAATATCTACTGATTTTGTTATATCCAATACTAATCAATGTTTTCCAAAGTGATAAAATACAAAACAAAGCAGTTGAACTTTGTGAAAACCACCATCAATATCCACTCAGCTGTTTATGCTTTTGGAAATGGTTGCACAAGATTTATAAAAATAAGCCGAGGTGTTATTTTTGTTATTGTAGAAAGATCATTTTCACTAATTCTGGTGATTAAAGTTTCACTAACCAGAACAAGAATGAAAAGAAAACCTATTGATAATATTTAAAATTCATTTATGTATAATTTTACTTCTGACATATTCAGTGGCCATTTCATGAAATCAGAATCACATTTGAATTTGTGACTATTCCCAGCTTTCTGTAGTTGTAGAATGCTGAAACCCTCCCCAACCTGTTCCCCTACTGCAATCTTACATTTACAACTTAAACTACTTATACATTGAAAGATATGAGAAAAGGACTCTGTAATAGCATTCATTTTAAAATCTTTAGTAAATTCAATTGACTGCAATTTCCCTGTTGGATACCATAACAATTTCTTATTAAATGCTTCTACAACTTTATATTCAAAAGTTCTCCAAAAAGGCTATAAAGATTTCTTAGGCGCAAGAGTAAATATTTATCCCTATAGATTTACAATATTTGTAATCAATCTATTTATGATGTTTATGAGAAGCTGTAAAAAATTATCAAGTTCCACTTGATCAATCATCAATCTTCCATTTAGGATGGGTAAAATACCTGTAAAATGTCTTATTCAAAAAATGCTTTCAACATTCCTTTTATATTTACAACTGAGTTATTAATAAATAGGTATTTGATTTTCAGTAGTTCTAGCTAGATTTTTATCTGTATTCTTTATATTCAAATTAGACTAAATAGTGCTCACTAAACTAGAACAACTTCACATTATATTTTGTGAAAGCTGCAGCAGAAATCTAGCTCACATCTTACCCAATCAGAGACCCAGCTCCCCTTTAAAAACAAACAAAAATACGTAAGTCTCCCCCAATAACTTTTCAAATAGTTATATTCAAGCATATTATTAGTATTCTGACATTACATAGTGCTTATAAGTAAGATTAACCAGCTCAGAACCCTTCAGGCTGTGTTGTACCATACTGTTAAACAGCTAACCGACGTGATTAAAATAAATAATCAATGAGCTTTCTGTTCTGCTATCCACTTCTGATTCAGCAGGCTACCAGAGGTCATACAATCCTGTCCAAACAAACCAAAATAACTGTATCCTAACTAATTTTCTTATATATTCTGCATTAATATTGCACAACTGTGGAATTCAAGTGTTAGATAGCAGCTTTTTTTTTTTTTTTTTTTTTTTTTTTTTAAAAAAGAGGTTTTTTTTTTTTTTTTTTTTTTTTTTTTTTTTTTTTTTTTTTTTTTTTTTTTTTTTTTTTTTAAAAAAAAGATTCTTCCAACCTTTTGAACACTCAAAATATCATTGTTTAATTCACAGGATTTCTCTTTGATTACATTCTGTCAATTCAGTATTTAAAATACACATATCTCTAGCAGAAACCGCATAAAATGCACGTATCAAATTATTATTTTTGCTAGTACACAAAATAAAAGCTCAGTATATGGAACTGTGCCTGACCAATGGCCTTGTGCAGGTACAAAGCCTCTGAGTTATCATCTCTTCTGTTCTCACTGTTTATTTAACCACTTTTCTAGTTGTCCAATTCGTTATAAGTAATGGGGAGTCTCCAGGTTTTGATTTAATTGYACTAGCTTTTCTCAACTGTTTATAGAGCACCAACTCCATCTCCTTCCGTGACTTCAAGGAAAGTCTTTTTGAAATTGCTCACATTGGTATTACTTCCTCATCTGGAAAGTTTGCCTTAACCATGTCTTTTCTATGCTTCTTGTCTGATCTTCTTGTACAGTTCCCTGCTTTATTTCACTTATTCTGACCATTGACTTTTGTTCTTAATCTGACAGCTCCCTTTACACAACCAGTAGTCAATCCCCAGTCGCATCCTGAATTTCCATCCAGAAAAGCAGAACTTCTTCTTCACTTGTGGAAAAAAAAATACACAGGCTTAATAGAAAGTTGAGACAAAGAAATGGTTACTATATCATCCCAGTTTCTAATTTCACATTTTTTCCTTTTTTTTTGTTGTTTTTTGGAAAAAAAAATGCTTCACTGTAAGACATTGAATTTCCTGCTACCTGACCAGTGAATCACAGCTTTTAGTTGTAAAGAAAAAGGTATTAACAATAACAAATTCCCTAATAGAATATTTGTCCRTGTCCCCTATGAAACACAGACTATAGATATCTGCTGTCGCATCCSTGTAAAGTGCTCCTTGTGGAAGCCTATGTCTAAGTAGCCATCAAAGCTGAACAAAAGATCTTCCTTGTCTGCCAGGAAAATACTCTTTTGGTATTTCCTTACTGTCACTGTTCCCCCATTACTCACTCACAGCAGTGATTTTTTTTCTGTGTTTTTCACTTCCTTTCGGGCCTGCTATCATGGAAAGGGAAACAGTGTGTCGGAGGGAGGGAAGTTTATTTTAAAAGTTTTAGAGTTATTCAGAGCTAAGAAACACAGAAATTAGAGAAAAACAGCCTCTGAGAATAAAACACAATCCAAGTAGTAATCTGAGTGGCAAATTACTGTTGAACCAGGCCCAGGATGAGATAAGAGCAAAGTGGTACATTTTACAAATTGGTGGCATGCTGCATCAAAGAAATTAATAAACCAGGCTTTCAGTAAACAGGAAGAACTGCATGTACTTTATACAAATAAAACATAATTTAAAGGAAAAAGAGCTAAACTATGAGGCCTTAAATCGATAAGGCATTGCAGAAACTTAGAAGACATGCAAAAGTAAAATATGAGAGTATTTGGTGACAAACACTACATGCCAGACAGCCTAGCAGTGAAGTAGTACTGCAACTTAGAATCTAACAGCTCTTCAGTGATTCTCTGAGGAGGAAACTTGCTTTCCTACAACCAAATAACCTGCGTTATGATAATGACACATCCCAGCTCCTTCCACTGTCTCTGCTGAACATTTCCCTCTTACAGCTATTTTGGTCTTCATCAATTATGTCCTCTGAAACACACCACAAAGTCCCAGTGTCCCTTCAGTTAAGCAGCACTTAAGTCTCTCTCGGGCATTGACTTGACAAGAGTTTTTTTGTTCTCAGCTCCATGCCTGCTGGTTGGTTTGCAGGCCAAGCAGATAACTGCTAAGCGCATCTTGCAGCCTCTCCATAAGAGATGTCATTAATGCAGCCTGTCTATAGCCAGCAGTTGTTATGAGGCCCTTTGAGGTGCTTACTCATTTGTCAAATTGTACTAAATTTGATAGCTGTATAGAACTAATAGTGTGGTTGTATATTATTAATTGATAGTTGGTTTCATGTGTGTTGGCAAGGCTGACAGTAGACCTACAGGATGACTGTACGAGCCTTGTTTCTCTCTGAAATTGTTAAATATCAGGTTGAAAAGTCATAGAGTATCTTATCAGTATCTTTCTAAGTTCTAAGTAACTAGTAAAGGCCATGCTGTTCTCCCATCTTTCTCAAATAAAGAAAATTAAATACATAACACTAAAAAAGGAGATAGAAGATAGGAACATCTAACAGGACATTAAGATGGAGGACATTTGCTACCTCCATACAAACAGATCACAGGGTGGAGCAGGACAAACTTTAAGAAACAATTTCTGAGATTCTTTTACTTCTCTAAAGGCTAATTCTGATGGTATTAGCTCCAAAGTAATTTGGAAGCTATTTTGGGAAATGACAGTAGCTGAGCCTCCAGCAGTGAACATGATATAATTATATTAAACATCTAAAAAGTAAATAGAGTACAAAAAAGGGCATAGTAACAATGAATTTCAGAAGTAAAGGTTCAATAAAATGAGGTCAGTTAAAAAGCCCTTATAGTTAACAGTGAAACTAAGTAAAATCTCTAAATATTAACTCAAATGTCATTATAAAAAAGGAAATCATTGAGAGAGAGAGTGATTGAGCAAGACCTGGAAGGTATCTGATAGCTGGGCATCAGCAGATAAGAGGTAACTTTAGGATCACCAGAGCCAATAAAGCCGGATTTCTGGGTTTGTTCCCCCCCCCCCCCAAATGTATATTTTTGTTTTTCTATTTTTTAAGCTAATTAAACTAACTGTAGTCTGTGCTATCCCAGATATTAAAGAATCCACATGGGAGAGGCCTTTTCACTGAGAAGTAGATTTTCAAGAGTTCGATAAGGCATAAACTGACAGGAGTTTCTCCTGTGGTTCAGGCATTCGCAGCAGAGCTCCCTACTGTGGCTTCTCTGATGTGTGATAAGGGTTGAGCTCATCACACTGCATTGTCTCCTGGAGCCGCGGTACTAATAAGGTCTCTGGTCTCTGCCTGATCTCTTATATTTATGAAATTTGTAGTAAACTGTTATCTCCGAGGCTCATCAAATTTGTTTGCAATTTACCCCAGCTACTATTAGGAAGGGACTGATAGGGCCACAATCACATGAACCTGTATAGCTCATACATACTGAACAAGACTGTGAATGTTCTTCATTTTCCTAGAATGATTAGGGAGATCCTACGAATATAATTCAGGTAGACTTTCACAGGGTCTTTGACAAACCCCCAATCAAGAGTCTAAGAAGCTAGGTAAACATGAAATGAAAGGCCAAGCATTGATATGGATAAAAATCTATCTAAAGGACCAAAAAGAAATGTTTTATTATAAGAATAGTAGTGATGAACATTGTGCTGAATAGTAGTTTTTCATTAAAGAAATGTCTCTGTAAGGAAGTGAGCACTGAAATAATAAATCTGCATATGATGCAAAATTATTTTGATTAATCAGGACCAGAATGAGCTGTGAAGAGCTTTCAGAAAGCTGTAACCAATCAAGACAATGGGCAACTTGATAAGCAGATAAAATGTGATGTTAACAAATGCAAAGTAGAGTGCATGAGAGAGAAATGCAAATCTTTCTTTAATCCTAGGTGAACTGATTCATCCTGTCCTCAGTTCAGCATTCAGCCTCAGTCAAAAACAAACAAATGAGCCGGAGTATCATATCAGAAACGGTCTACAAGTCAATATTGCAGTCCTACCTGGAGTGCTCTGGAGGCTTTTGGTTGCTTCAGTTTTAAAAGGATATTTCAAAATGAAAGGTATTCAAGAAGAGTGAAAACACTGACGGTGTAAGGGAAACTTCATGTGAAAAGAGATTAAAACTGTTGGGGTTATTTGCTTTAGAAAGAAGGTGAATAAGAGAACAAGAGGAAAACCTGTAAAATAGTGAAAGACAGACAAGGTGGAGCAGGAGCGTTTATCCTCATGTTTTATAACACAAGAACCAGGGGACATTCAATTCAGTTCAAAGGCAGAAAAATGAAAATTTGTATGTATTTTTTATATATAAAATGTTATATATACTGTGACACTTGGGTTTCAAGAATGCAGTAAGATTAAATTTAGCAAGAATCAAACAGGATGTGAGTATTTACAGGATGATCATGAATAGTCAGTTATCCAAATTAATGACAATAAAAATTTCAAAAATTAAATTCTGGCTTTTAGGCTTAAATCAGCCTCTAAAAATTAGAAATCAGCAGATGACCCATGCAAGGGGGCAGACTATGCCATAAATATGCTAGTTGAAGTTTGCTTAACTCGATCTTTCAACCAATATGGTCTTGCTATTTCCCGATATAAATTATTGTACAAAATGTCCGCTGGGTTAATCCAGTATATATTTAGTTTATTTCTATGTTTCTATGTAATCTAATTGAATATGCAGCTTCTAATGAACAATTATTTTACTGTTTTGTGACATTGCATTATAACTCAAATCAGAGTTCAGCGCAAAGAGAATTCTGAAACAAATAAGAAATGAAGGTAGATATAAATGTAATCTGAAGTACATGAACAAACACTTTATTTAGCTAGCAAAAACCTAATGGATGCCTGAGCAAGCTTCCCAGAGGAACAAACAAGCAATTAAAAAGTCAAAATCACAAAAATGTCAGTGGTTATTTTGGCTCTCTTCCCCATCAGGAGCACTCATTAAATAAACATGACTCTTCTTTTTACATTTTTGTGGTTTTGTCTTTTCCTTGAGTGCTTATTGTTCCTTTGGGTTTTTGCTTTTGTTTCTAGCAGTTTGCTACTGCTTTCTCCTACATTTTATATTATAGCCTAGATATAAGGAATATAAATTATAAACTAGTCTTACTAGATGTCAGAATTAAAGCGATGTGAAAAAGGTCCCATACCAGAGAAGCTTACAAAAATGAGCTCATGTGAGTTTTTTAGAACACAAAATCATATTTTTTAGACTTAAATAATATAATAAGAATAATTATGTGATAACAATATCAGTTAGTATTCTTAAAAGTAGTTGGGTACCTATCTCTTAGTTTCAGAGTATCAGGTTCCTGATGTTGATCTTTGTCAGTGTCCCTATCAAGTCCAAGCAGTGTACTAAGTTCTTGGTTCTAGAGTTGATCCATTAAATAACAAGAAATACATCATCAGAAATGTCATTGTTTTTCTGCAAGTGACTTTGTCTCATAGTATATCACAGAAGCACATGATATGGTAATAAGAAATATTGTATTCATCTATTTTTACTATTAAAAAGCTAATTAAAATATTCCCAACATCAAAATAGCAAGAAGAAATTTAGTTCTTTACATTCACCAGAAGAGGAAGCAATATTAAGTATCATACCTCTAGAAAAGCTTACTGTTTTATCAAAAATCCTTTTATAAGCGGTAAAGAAGTAGTTGATAAAGTAAATATGGTTTAAAATACAGAAAATAAATACAATGCATTGCCATGAAGTCCAGAAGAGGGGAGGTCACCACTGCTATGAAGTTTATACAGCAATTCATTGCGTATATTGAAAGACACGTAACTGTTGGGAGCACATATTGTGGTACTAAATCATATATTAGTCCTCTCTGACTATGTCTGAAAAGAATCTTAATATGGATATGAGCCAAAGAGGAACGGGCTTATTTTCAGTTATCCAGGAAAAGGTTGCTGGTTTGGTTTATAGGAAAAGTTTAAACCTAATGAGTAAAGGTTCATTTGCATCGTTGTGTAAGCTGAGTGAATGGATTTGGGAGAAGTTTCTCCAATAGCTGTTCACTACAGCATTTCTGCTATCTTTCTCTGCAATACATGCTGCCATTGCTGTCGAAGAGAAACTATTGGAACGTATGGATTGGCAGGTTTGGTTAGCTGTAGCAGCGATTACATTCCCCATCACGGAATATTTAAACCTACCTATTTTACTGGAGTATCTGAATTTTTCAATGTATATTCAACATGAATTTTTTGAGTTCAGAAAACTTGTTAGTCTTAATTACAATATCCAGCATGTTCTCAAATATCTCATAAAATTTTATTTATCTTTAGGCAGGACACCTGGTCCCATTCAAGGTTCAGCTGAGTATTTGGCAGGCAGCTCACCTCAGTGATCTTCTTTTTAAAAGTGAGCCTGCCACGCTCAGCAGTGTCATATCAGTCTGACAGTGTTGCCTTCTCTCTTTTTCTTTTTAGTTTCATTAACTCTTGGCACTAGCCAAACTTGCTCATAAATGAAAATGAGAAGAGAAGACCTTGATGAGGTTCATTATCTCAGAAAGTGATAATTATGTTATGATCAAAGGACAAGATGTTGATGCAGCAATTTTTGATAGGTGGAGCCTCAAGCATAAAATTATATACCCAGTAACAAATATCCATGGTGACAGTCTGGAATAAAGTAGAGACTGAATAGCTGCATTTCTATAAAGGAAAATGTGGTGGAAGAGGCCCAGTGGAGACATAATGGGCAAAAAAAAAAATACATAAAATATGTTGGAAAAATTGTTGGTTTCTGCTGGTACAGTTACTGGAAACTAGAAGAAAAGCTGAACTGCTCTCAGGACAAGCTATCCATTAAAACAAATGGTAAAAACTAAAAATGAGATTAGCTGCAATAAAGCTCAGAGAACTTTATGATCCCTGAAAATGATACTGACTTCAGCCTCAGGAAGAAGAGAGTACAGAAAAAATATTACTTTGTGTAATGATACTTTGGTTTGGGACATTATACTGATATTATTCTAAAGCTAGTTAAAGAAAATACATTTCCTTGAAAAAATAGCAATATAGCAGTATTTCTGAGTCAGAAAGTTGTGATTAACCTACCTCTTCTCCTGTGTAAGTCTGTAGAAATTTTGCCATTATTTTTAAGGAGAGCAGGCTGGAGTTATTTTTTAAACCCCACTGAATACATTTGGGCCTACTTTCATCTTGCCTAGTTTTAATTGCCTTGCCCTAGATAGTTGTCTAGGCTCTCTCAATAATTAATGGAGAAAAATAAGCATCTCCAGAGGACAATTTATACTACCTGTATTAGGAACCATCTTTAGGGGGAATGAGTCACTCTCTGGAGGCATTTTATAGTCCAGCCACTATTAAGAAAGCCTAGATGACTGATTTAGACCACGTATAATTTTTGAATAGTTAGAATTAGGTTATGCCGTTTTCACCCTTGAACTAGAGCCTGCGGTCCAGATGAAGTGATTTAAACACATAATTAAAGCCAAATAGACTTAAAGGATTTTCCTGAATCAAAGCTTTAAGAAGTAAAATGAGACAAGTCCGTTTGCAGTGTAGCTCCACTCACTTCAGCGAGGACTCTTCATGGATGATATAGCTGTCGATTATATGGCGTAGGAAGAAGTGCTATACAACAGTAGAAAATTATCAGTACTGTTTGTGCAAAATTATCAGCATCTTTTACCTCAAAACTGCTTCTCCTTTCATTCCCATTTCATTTTGTAAACTGTGGACTTCTTGCTTGCCAGTTAAAATATTCGAAGTGGGCTTTGACAGGGCTTGGATCAACCTTGATAGCTCAGGTTCAATTCAGATGTAAATCTGCTGAAATCAAACAACTCAAGAGATGACTCTGGGTCTATATTAGCCACAGAACAACCTACTAAGGGTAAGTTTTTGAAGCAATTTGCATCAAAAGGGCTGAGAGTATATGCATTAAAGGAACTTACTGAGGAATAACCCTGAAATAGTTAATTCTCAGACTGTGTAAGCAAGATAGAAAGTAGTTTGAAAGAAACAGTTTGATTTCAATTTAATTGCTCTTCCATTGGAGTCTATTTCTTTCCCTGTATCAGATACTTAAATGCTGAATAAGTCAGAGTTTGAGGAATTTGACACAGAAAATATGAATACAAAAGTGCAATTTGCCAATTTCCCTTTTTCTTTCTTTAGTTTATTTCATTGTTTCCTGTGGAAATAAATAGTAAAAAAATGAAAACAGCTTGTTTTTCACTTGTGGTCATGCTGTCAAAATGTCTTTGCTTTATAGGAGAGTTCTCTGAGTTGCTCCCTTTGAAATCTGATAACTGTGAGCCTAGAAGATATGCCATAACTATTATTCTCTCTGTGAAAATTTCAAATAGTACAACTATTTTGCATAATACTGCATCCCCTCTCTCACTGGACTCTTAAAGAGGTTTTGTAAGACACATTTTTCAGAAGTGTCCTTGTATTTTAGGAACTGAATGCGTTTTTGTTGAAAATCTCATGGTTTTTAGAAAGGTAATATTGACATTTTATATGTATTTAGGAGTATACAGTGGCAAATGGGAATCTAGGCAATGGAAATCACTGTGCTTTCTGCAGAGACTTTTTATTTCACTCAGCACAAAACTGAATTTTTATTGGTCAAAGTGCATTTAAAAATCTTACTTTTAGTTTTACTGAGAAATCTGCAATCCACTGCCATAAAGAGAGGGAATGAAAGGAACAGAGAGAGGACTTACATGGTTAAACTTTTCAGATGCTTATTGTGGTCCTGTTCTTTCTTTTGTGAGTGCCACTGGATGCACAGTTACAGTAAAAGATACCTGCTTTCTTGGCTATCTAGTTATCCAAAGCCAGCTTCTACAAGCATAATGTTAAGCAGCCATTCTTTAAATTTGTGACCGGCACTGCTTTTTAGCAGTGTTTGACTGTCTCTACCATGGAAATGTTCCCTCGCAGTGTATTTTTACGCCAGAGTCACCGTAAAGGGGACAAGGAGACTCCAACTTCCTGAACTTGTTTTTCACCAGCTCAGAACTGAGACTGTTTTCATCCCTGGCATGAGGTACCTGTAAACAAATGAACAGTACGAATCAAAGAAGTAAGCTGGATAATTGTTATTGTTAACTACATTATACTTCTGTCTTTTTGTAAGATTCAAAACATTAGCACATACTGCTCTGTGACCTCTTGAACATTTGCTGTGCATTAGCATGTTGCCTACCACAACGGACTGCTAATTCTACCCAGGGAAACTAGCTTTTAGTCAAAATATTTCRAAAAAGACAAATGAGGTAACAACGAACATTAGCTGATAGTAAGTATTGAGCTTACTCACATAATGGCTCCGTATACACAGTGGCTGTTTCTTCCTGATCAGAATCAAGCAATAAATGATGGCCAAGTCTTAACTATTTAAAAAATCCACAACAGAGCTTCACCTGGGGCAAACTGGAAGAAAATACAGATGGTGTTATATGAAAAGATATGATACTAGATAACAAACTTCAGCCTATTGTTTTCCCCACGGAATAATTTCCACATTATAGTTTGAAAGAGAGTGAGTACCTCATATGTTCTATAAAAACAAAAGCAGAAACATGTGGCATATATGTTGTTCCTGGTTGTCACTAACATTCCCTAGATATTAACTGTATTTTGAATGTCAATCTTCTGTAGGGGACATTAGATATTGACATGGTTTCCTTTTCTTATGTCAAACTACATTACATTGCTCAGCTGGACTCCTCCTAATCAATATAAACTATTTTGAATGCCCATGGGATATGAATACTATTTATTTTTAATCAAAATACAACCATCTGTTATTTGATGAAAATGAAAATCTTTTTTTCTGTCAGAAAATCCATGTGAATAGAACTCAGCTGCAGAGGAGAGAATAGTGTTAAGTGACAGTTTCCATCGATACTGCAAAACTACAAATCAGGTAATGAAACATACTATACATTTTTTAAGTTTATATACCCAGATAATCATTAAAGCGAGTGTTGCCTCAGTATTTAAAGAGGTAAACAGAATGGTCGACGTAACTATAAACCTGACAGCTTAGGTGTCAATTCTGAGCAGGTAACAAAATGGTTGGTATTGCCTGAGTAATAGAGAATTAGAGGCTGCTAATGTGGTTACTGATAACCAAATGGATTTTTTGAAAATATATACTGTCTGGCTAATCTGATACTTCAATCTTATATTATAACCTTATAACCAAAAGGTTATAAGCCAGTAGATAGAAGGTAGTTATCAGTAAGATGTTTGCCTTGTTTCCACGTGACATTTTGATTAAGAAAGGAGACTGCTGCAAAGTTAACCTGACATGCATTGACTAGATTGAAGCTGACTAACCAGCAGTCAAAATATAATGGTAATTGTCACCAAGGGGGGCAATTCTAGTCAGATCTCACAAAGATTGATTCTTGATCTCACTCTACTTAGCATTTTTAATAATGGAAGAAAAAAAATCAGTACTGACAAAGTTGGCAGATGATGTAAAGATTGAAGGAATGATAAGAAATGAGTATGATAGATCATATGAGATGACAGATCATATGAGATGATAGGTACAAGCTAACAACACCTGCTTTAGAATAACGAAATAAAACACGAACTATACAAAGAAAAGTACGTAAGTCAAAATTAAAGGAGACTGCTTGTGGAAGACTACAGTGTTATTCAAAGTGTTGAATTAGATTATTATATGTCTCATAATTTTTGAATATATAAAAACAGAGGTGGGTAGGCTGGAAAATYCAGATAATGGAAGTTGGTAGAATAACTCATCACTATCTTCTTGTGAAAGAAGGGGAATTGGCTCACCTCTGCTCTCAAATCAGAATTGTTATGGGGAGACTCATAGTAATTCCGCAAGGCTGTAAAGGAAAATATGCTTTAGCTGCTGGAAGAAACTGCAGAAGCTTTAGGATCTCCAAAGGGCTCTCTTTTAAATTCTTTCTTCTCAGCTTCATTACGTCCTTGTGTCTTTTTTCTCTCCCCGATTCTGCCTGTCTCCCTTCCTTTCACTTTTCCTTTCATTTATCTAACCTTAAAAACAGTGGGAGTAGCATTTTGTTTGTTACTATTACTGCTTTCATTCCTATTTTCATTCCTGTATTTTTATGCTTATACTCAACCCAGTATCTTTGTTGATCAGTTTTACGTCTTTGGTCAGAGACCATCAACTATTCTGTGTTTGAACAGCATCTAGCACAGTTGTGTCTCATTCTTAGTTACTTCTTTGGCATTAGCAGACTATAAACCAGTTACTAATTGTAAAAGTACTGAAAGAAGCTCCTTTGGATTCCTGACTGTGTTCAATCATTTTTGGATTTTCACAGAAAATCAAGTCCTTTGAATCATTTCATGTCTCTAATACGACTACGTTTAGCTGTAGCACTTACTCACTCATGTGAAGCTGAAAGTCTCTGAAATGAAAAAGGCTACAAAATGGGATATATTGCTAACTTCTTGCATGAGAGGGTTTTCCCTTGCCCTCAGGTGATGTACCTTCCTTGGGCTCCCAATATATACCTGTTTTTTCAAGGGGTTAGTTGATTTACTATGAACTCAACTGCTTGTAACTGTGCTTTTGATGCTTCCAACAGCAGTTCTCAAATTTCACTCACATCTCAGCATCTTCTAGGCTTGTCAGTCACCAGCAAGGGTGACTGATTACCATTTTTACTGATTTTGCTGACTTTTAGAGAGGGTCTTCTCAGGGTAAACTCACTCATAAATGATTACTGCTGCTAATATAATTTTTCTCATACAGACTGTACTCCCCTACCAATCCAATAACCACCAATTGTTCTCTTGGAACTATAATATCCAATGACCCCATATATTTTAAAATTAACTCTCAAGTTCATGTGGGACATCCAACCTCTCCTTCAAGGGAACTGTATCATTGATTAAGAGATTGGCCAACACCCAAAACTCCTCCATTTCTTAATTTATCCTTCACAATAAATTGCCTCTGGTCATGCCCATGGGAGAGATCTGGACAGACGCAGGAAGATTGTCAGGTACAAAATGTCCAGCCTGGGAACTTATTCACACAGAGAAATTGCGGATGTAAATGTAGTCCATACAAAATGGTATTCTCAGATGATTTAGTCTTCCTGCCAGTTCTTACAGTGAAGTCAGATTACTAAGTGGGGAAATTTGTCTCTATCATCTCTCTAATCCTCCACACAAGCCACTCTGGATGCTGGTTTCTTCTGCTCTTCTTTTGCTGGCAGTGCTCCTAAACATGCTAACCAACTTGCATATAGACCCTTGATGTAGATAACAGACCTTATGCAGAGGTATTTACTGTGCTCCACCACCAAGCTTGTAGCAGATGTATGGGGGTTTTGTAGCATTTGTCTTATAGGCTCCCTTCATGTCCTTTACTCCAATGATGATATCCTCTCTCTGCCTTCCTACTAATATCTTTCTCTGCTAATCCAGACACAGTCTCTTTACCTTTGGGACTGAAGGGTTAATCTTCTTTCCTGCCCGGCCTGTATGTTTGCTCTAGGAGTTATCAAAAGGATTTGGAAGGAGGTGTGAAAATGAAGTCAATGCATAAGGGCATGTTACCTGAGAGTATATGTTAAGAAGCACTACAACAGGCTAAATTCATAGTTTGTCTCTATTGACATTGAGGGGTCAAAATAAAATGGTTGATCTGAGATGATATTCTAACAAAAATAAATATATAAGTGTCAATGACTAGAAAATGCTGAGTCTTCCAAGTTTCAAAGAGGAAACTTAGAAAGTTTATGAAAAAGCTGAAAAACAGAAAAACTATAATAGGTTAAAAAAGGGAGGGAAACAAAGGGAAGGCAAAGTGAGACTTTGCATGGACAAATTATTTTCAAACAATTTGATGTGCAAAGATTTGGCACAGCTAAATAGTCCTCTACAGGAGAAATTAACKGGAACAAAACAGGTGAATAATATATTATAAATGACCAAAGGCAAGAATCCCTTCCACTGTGTCAAATATCAAAGGTCTGGTTCTGTGTTGCCTTGCGTCTATTCTTCTTTTCAATGAGCACAAACCATATGCAAAGTGGATACAAAATATCATTCCCATACRTGAGGCAATTCATTTGCCTTGTGTGACCATTGCGCTGTTCTAAGACTGCATAAGGTACAGGGCAGCAAGCAAGGAGCCTCCGGCAGCAGCGAAGGACGGGGGAGCAGAGGAGGCTGCCTGCTGAACCCCCGCCTCGGTCAGGGTGCGTGCCACCGACGCTCAGCAGAGTCGCTGCCCTCTGGGCTTTCCATTTTGCTGTTCCTCTGATTATGCAAACAAAAGCTATAGAAAGTGCWCTTTGAAAATCCTGTCTGAAATAGATGATGTGGTATTAAGGTTAAAAGTTATCTCATTTATTCAAATTTTTATCGAGTCTAAGAGCAATGAGATATATTGCTAGTCTCRGAGCAGATCTTGGGTAATGGGCAGCATATGAAATAATGTAGATGTTAAACAGGCAGTAACAATTTAGAAAAAAAAAAAGAAAATCACTTTGCTAGACAATTAATAGTATCTTTTCCTGCTACTTTTAGATTACCATTTATTTACTCACTAAAAACTCAGAAAAAAATGTAACTTGAGCTTAGGCAGCTTGAACTTGAACTTGAAAGGCAAGCTTATAAACTCCATTCTGATAAAAACTACTTAAGTGCGTATGCTTCTATCATTATTCCAACAAATTGCACTTTGTGTCATATGCTGTTTATTCTTAGATAAGGTAATCGTTCTAAAAAGTCTGTGGTGCTACTTGCCATCAATCATGTCATTATCTTGGTTGGTCTAAACTTTTCCACAAGTTTTCTTATAATGTTTGAGATAAAAGACATGTCCTGTCCAATATGGTCTTCCGAAATAAAATTGTTTTTTATCAGATTGTTCCCTCTAAATATCAACACTAGTCACCCTATCTTATGATGTTGCTTCTATCAATCTCCACTGATCAAGTTTTATTAACTTTAATAATTGTCCTGCCTATGTTTCCTTCTGGTCTGGAGTATATTAAACAACTTGCCAATTATGGAAACTTTGTGAATGCAGCTGGGTTTTAATAATTTTGATTTGTTACTGGAAGCACAAAAGGCTGGAATCTCAGCAGGATTAAATACATTTAGCTTTCCATAGCTGTACGAAATTAAATGGCACTGTGCCAATCTATATCTTGTGAGCTTCTAGACATAAATATAGAGAGAAACTACTTTTTGCAGGAAATATTTGGAGCTTCTCTATATATAACCATTTTTTTTTTCTGGCAAAAGTAAGCTCTTCCACGTATTACTCTAAGGATTTGCAATTGTGACATTGAGGAAAAAATGCAGTGTGTTCCTCCTGATAAGCAGAAGAATGAAAACAAAGTCCATGTATAATTCAGAACTACAGTATATCATATAAAAATAAAATCATAATAAAATAATAATGCTGTGATTCACGAAGCAGAAAGTCTCTGATTATTTAAGAAATTTAAGAATAAAATTAAGAGTTTAATTTTTAGTGATATGAAATACAAGGGTTTCCAAGCAGGAACTAAAGAAAGTCTGAAAATAATTTCTTCATTAGAGTTTATTAGGAAATTGAACGTGAGTTCATGCATTATTAAGGTTGAATTAGCAGCAAATATGAGACGTGGCATACATATTAYCCTTGTAGGTGACAGCTTTTGACGGTATTACTATGCATGTGCTTAAGGACAGCAAAGTCTGGCTGGCTAAGTCTCACCTTCAGGATATTCATTTGCACTTTACAGTAGCATGTAATGAGGTTAATGTGATATTCGGTGTGGTAAATTAAAGATAMGTTCCCAATGGTCAACTTCTTAATTAAGAAAGTGGCCTAAATAGAATAGTATTCCACTTTTTATCATTATGACTGTAATCAATAGTGCGGTATGAAATGTATGATACCCAGTTTGGCTGAAGGCTGCTAAATTAATTAAAGTGTTTACCAAAACTTTTCTTTAATATGTAGTGAAATGTTAATATTTGCGTTTTCCAGAACATCGGTTTGCAGCTGAACTTCTAGGCTACGTGGAGGATCAAAAATGCAGGACTGAGGAGCAGCTCGGGCTTCTCTYGCGCGGGTGACGGGTTGCAGCCGCTTGGCTGCTCCGGCTGCTGCGCCGAGGGCAGGTGGGTGCTTCTCTGGGGGGTTCGTCTTTCAGTATAACCCCCTGACAATTTACCTTTGGTTTCTGTCTCCAGCTTTATTGGCAGATTCAACTGCTGCAATCCCATTTTACTATTTATCACACTATGTAACTGCCAGGAGGACATTACGTCTGACAAAGTAATGGTAGAAATTTATCTCCAAGGTAACTTTGGTGCGTGAGCTTGCTCCTGCTCTCTTCCTCCGTGAACACTGGGGCCTTCCCAAAGGGATGTCAATTAAACCTTAATGTTACACTGTAGCATCTTGCACCATCCCTCTTCCCATACCTCTTACCTGGATTATATTCATTCCCTGAATTAAAAATACACGTTTATTGAAAAAGAGATAACTGAAGCACAAAACAAACATTCCAGGCATAGACATTTTATTAGCTGATGAATTAATTAATTCAGTTGCCGGCTGATTTCAATACAGCAATGAGTTTAGCATGTAGAGGCTTGAATTTACAGAGCCGCAGGCACGCAAATGTCTTGCTTAAGTATTCACCAAGTTTAAAATGTACAAAATGGTGCAAGGTACGGAACTGTGAGAAACGTCAGAGCCGAATAGTTAACACACTTTGTAAATGCACAGGAAAAAGCAAGGCAGGTGTGCTCGTTTATCAGCAAAAGACATCCCCACTGAAAGCAGGAAGGTGGGAGTGTGATATACAAAGACCCTTCCTCGCAGCTCATTTACATTAGTCTGTGACACAGACACTGTTGGGGCAAGCCGGCTATGAAGGCAAATTAGAGTTCATGAGCCTGAATATAAATCCTACCCAAAAATATTCGGATGTCTAAAGATGGTCCCTGAAATGTAGGTGCAGTCCAGATCAAGTGAAAAAATGAAATTTCTTTGATGTTGCCCTTTTGATAGCACATTTCAAGTTTTAGGCTAATATGTTTCAAATGTAAAGTTCATCTTAAAATACAAGTATTTTAATAAATACATATTTAAATACACAGATGCTGGCCCTTATATCTGATGATTTTTTAATTTGCTCTACTTTAAAACCTTTTTGCCCTTTGATTCTCAATGACCTAATTATTTCATAAACCAAAAAGAATGAATTTCCAGTAGGGAAACTGCTGTTAGCAGCAGTTTCTAGAACCTGGAACCATTCCTGATTTTTCACTGGTAAATTATAAAAATATTTCACCCAAAGGCCTGACTGGAAACTAGGACGTTACTTTACACAGTGTATGTCTGGAATTTTGATTTTTTTTTTTTAATTTAGAAAAAATATTCATATTTTTGGAGCCAAGGGGGTGGACTTGAGTTTTGTAGAGGAGAGTATTTTTACTCTTTTTTTCCAGGAAAACTCCAACACTGCTTTTCCAGGTGCCTACCTCAAGCACTGAGGGTGAGCTGACATCCCTCGAAATAGAAGGCAGTTTTGCCATTCCCACCGATGGCTCCAGCGCTGCCAGACTGGTTCGGAGTAGCCTGATTCYGGGGAGCAGGAGGGGATACGACTTTTTGTCATTGAGCAGCGTGAACATGTCGTGGGTATCTCATCCAGAGGTACCGCAGAAATACCTCTTTGTGGGTCTTTGGTAGTTTGGAACTGCCTGTGGACTTGCTTGCCCAGAAAAAAATGAAAATTTTCTAGGTCATATGTTAATTAATTTACTGAATGTTAGCATAAAAATAGTTATAAATTGGAAAAGTATTATTATATCATATTAATAAATGCTTAATTATTTGTCACTGCTTCTAGTAGAAAACAAAAGAAAAATATTTGACTTTAAACCCTGGATTATTATYACTGATAGTTTTAAGTACGTTAGTAGAAAGATCTATCTGTAAAACATGAAATTTCTGTTTTGTTCTTAAAATGGCTCTGATTTACCTGTAGATTTTTTATACATTAGCTATACATCTTGAACGCAATATATGGTCTATTTTTTATAATGAAAAATACATCATTAAATTCTCCTGTTTTAAAAATACCTCTTCATCAGTATGTGATGAATTTAATATTGAATGTTCATAACATCATATCACTAGCAACTGTCCAGCTTTCTCCTCCTTAGCAATTACTGACTTCTTATGGGTGTTTTCTTCTCATTTGATATTTTCATCTTTATTAAAACTGTACTATATCTCTARGATTATATTTATAGTACTGTACCAACTTTCTATTTTTAAAATAAAGGCAAARTATCTTCCTTCAGGAAAATGATTGTAACAAACATCATATATATGTGACAAGCATCAGTGCTCCTCTGCATCAGAACTTCAAAAATATTTTCCTTCTCTTGCTGCAAAAACATAGTTTTGCTTCTGAGACTTTTTTCATGACTTTTATGCCATGGCACRGTTAAATTATAATTTTAAAAATAATGAGAACCCAATCATCTGCACCCATCTTTCAGCACAATAAATCAAAAGAGAATGAACRTTTGAAATGGACATTTAAGCTTAATTTATATAAATGTTTAAGCAAATACAAATATATTCGAGTCTTTTTTTAATGCTACTACAGCCTATTTTTATGTATCCATTTATCCTCCCTGAAGAATGGCATGTTCACAAAGATAAACCCTATAACTTAGACTACTGCTTGCTGTTTTGTACCTATTCTTGGAAATGCTAGAAAGAGATGGTTTTTCTTTTTTATAATGAWCTAAAAAAATAATCTTTGATGTTAACGTCTTCTCGCTGTGGAAAGCAGGCTCTATATACAAACATATTCTAAACGGTATCAACACAGCAGGTGTTTGTCAGTTGTTATAGTGCTGGGCATTTTCTTTCCTTTTTGTTTGTTTGGGTTTTTTCTTTTTTTTCGGTTTCTGTGTCTTCTCTGCCGATGACCCAGCATTAATATTTTAAAAAGATGAAAGAATGGTCAGAACCGAAACGAACACAGTGGTGGCACCGACGTGCGTGTGCTCTGTGAACCCAGCGCCATCCCGGTCTCCTCCGACTGCCTCCCTTCCTCTCTCTTTTTCAAGACRGGAGTCTTGGTCATATCACAGCATCTGAGAACTGGCAGTCATTCTGCGAGTCTCACGGGTGTAGAAAACTGTGGAACTGCATCGATCAGAAAATGAAGGAAATCAGAGCGCAGAAAGACTTGATTGACCCCAGCAAACCAACCACAAGAGAAAATTAGCGTTAACAGAAGAAGAACCACGAACAGTATTGTGCCATTAAACTCATCTTAYGATGATATTACTTTAGGTTACAGCCATAAAAATTTTGAGCATTATCTGTTACAGAAAACCTTGTCAATCTGATGTACGGTGTATTTCATGGGTTTAGGGGAATAGTTGAAAGGGAGTTTTTTGTCATGTGTAAGACACTACTAAGCTTATGGAAATCACGTTTAAATATTAACTAGTTAATTTAAATGTTGGATCTGTCACTTCAGAGAAGGAACAGAAGTAGAGTTCAGCGAGATAAAGATATGTAAATCCCTTAAAGTTCTTATTTTAAATACAACAGATTTAAGTTTCAGCCAGCACAGTGCTTTCTGAAAAAGACCTGGAAGACAAATGAGCTTTGATCTGTGCTTCAACAAAGAACTGGGACTTAGGGTGCCAGGATATAACACGCCGGCGATACAATTGCCTCTGATACCCTGGCTAGCACCGCCTGCTACTGCTCTCCAGGCTCCTCCGGGACAAGAGAGCTGAGCTGGTGAGCCGTCTGGGGGACACTGTGCTGCTGCCCACACTGTGTCACCTTTCTTGGGACTAAAAACGACTTCCGCTTTCCTCTCTTCTAGGTGGGTACTTCTCATGAGCACTAGGCTAATCTACAAGGTTGCTAGATATAGAAACAATCTTTTCTGATATATATATATATATACACATATATATATATATTTATATTTACTGGAATAGGTCCGTACTCTGTTGACACTGCAACCTGAAGTAATATTGTATATATAAGCATTTTTAGTGTATGCTAGTCTGCTCACAAAACCATTGCTGCCTGAGCTCACATACTGTCACATTCTAATACCTTAGTGGCAGAAACAAAAGAAAATGTGGTATAAGCCTTTTCCAAAATTACATTTAGGGTACAGCTAATGATTTTTACAATCCAATAGAAATGTAACAATTCTAATATATCAGTAAAACACCTTCCACTAAGCTGCAGTCCCTGTGCCTGAATATAATATCCCATGCCTGCATCACTTCTTTGTTTATGCTAAACACATCCAACTAAATCAGATTCCTGCCTTTTCTTCTCCCCTTCTATAGGCTGAGATCCAGATGTTATTAAACTCTTCCATGTTGTTGTTGCTCCTACAAAAGCCTTTTCATCTGATGGCATGACTTTAAGGCCCGTTCAAAATTCTAATCATTCCTATGAGCCCAATGCCATGATAGATTTGTTTTCAGAATCATCAACCTTCTAGGTGTCACCTTTAACACTGATTTAAACACAGCAATAATTCTTGAAATATAGTTGAGTGAAAAATAAGATTTTGACCTTGTTTTTTGTGACCCCCAGCTCATCCTGCTATTAGTGGTCCTGTTCTTTGTGGTCACTTTCTGTGTACTTCCCTATGTGCTTAGAGTGCTAAGGTATTTAAATTGTTCTGTATTTACTAATGCCATTTAAAGTTGATTTATTCATATCAGACATGAGCCTTTGCTGATGGTGTTGAAATACTAATATAATTTTTCTCTTTGGGAATAACATTTTTCCCCAAAATTTTGCACAACTTCACTAAAGGGAAAAGAATCTTGCAAACSTAACTTTTGATCTGAACATAATCAAAGAGACATTAGAGACCAGATTGTGAAAGCCACTGTCAGATTGYTTTAAGAACAGGTGCAAAACTAAAACTAGGTCCTAGGAATGGACACAAATTTGAAAGAAGGATGATTAAACTGGCTACTAGGAAATGTTAAAGAGATAAAGAGAGCTGTGCGATGGGAATCTTGTTCCTTTCTTGGACCGATGTGTGTAACCAAAGGCAGTAGTGAGGGATATTTGTGAAACTGGAAGCCAGAGTCAGAAATTCTCTCCTGCATGGAGCGGTAAGGCAGGAGACCAGGAATGTGATAGCTGTGGCCTTTCAGGAGGATGCTTCAACTCCCTGTCCGTGCGAGCGGGACATAGCCTTTCCAACCCTGGCAGTAAGGACTATGGGGAAGCCCTGGATTCTGCAGCCTGTTTCCAGGGTTCTTAAACTTTTTATCCCATAGCAGTTTAATGTAATATCTATCCACATGTGAGCAGGTGTAATCAATCAAGTCGCTGTATGCCTTGTGCCTTCTTCAAGAGTCAGCTGTGCCCGTGTTACTACGGCAAACAGTACATTTGTAGGCAATAAATAGAAAGGCAGAAAATAGATCATGAAACAACTGTTATTTTACTGTGAAATAGAAACAGCAATGTAGAAAAATGGTTGGCTACACTGAAGACTATTCACCAGAGCAAATAATTTTGTCACAAGAGAGGACAACGATTAAACACAATTAATTCCATCTTAGCAATGTACTTGTGGCTAACGTTAAATAAATATTTATGTTATATCTTTTAGGGGTGGTGGAGATTAAGAGTACTCTGTGCTTGTAAAGTGTTTTTAAATCCTCACAGAATGAGCCTGACGCAAACACTTCTGAGATCAGTGGAAATGTAGTCAAACAGGACTGCGGAGCCAGGGCATGGAAATCACTCAAACAGGCTGGTGGGCCCTGAGAAGAKCATCCTCACCGTCACCACCTAACTCCTCCTTGAAGCGATCTATTTTACAAGCAGTTAGGTTGTGCTCCTGTTACTCTGACTAGGAATCTTCTAGTTTATAATCCAAATTTATTCAGGGCCACTCTATATCCACTTGTTCTTATGTCAACGYCTATGCTTTAGCTTAAGTGGGTTTTGTTTCCTCCCCGCTGTTTTCCCTTTGATTTATTTATAGGCAGTTATCCTCTCTAGCCTACATTTGCTAGTCTGAAACAAGCCAAGCTATTCTAGCCTTCCCTATGAGGAGAGGTGCTCGGTTTACTGCTCATCCCAGAGGCAAATATTTCTCAGCATTAACTCACTTAGTGACCTCAGCCAGAAAAATTTGCAGAGCACAGAGCAGACTTCAGAAATATCCAAGTTGTTTCTTACATTTACAGTCCCTGACATTTAGCAGTGCAGTACAATTTTCAGGATAGGTAGTATCTAAAGAAATAAGTGGTACTGCAGTAATGATGCACAACCGTTGGTTTTATTTAATAGCCAAGGACAGCTCTCACAGAGGCTTTATTGCTGCCATCAGAAATTACTTTCTTGTTTCCAAAATTATTTGTCTTCCCTCCCCCCCTTTTAATATGTATTTTATTCTAGCTTTGAATTGCTTCTGATTTCCAGCCAACAAAATGGATTTTAGGATTCATGACTGAAGAAAAAATGACATTGAACTTCACCTTCTAAATGTAATCCTTTTAAGTCTTGGTGGCTGATAATACACCCTTCTTGGCTTTAATGGCAGCTGTTTCCTCAGACTTACGGCCCAAATTTCAAAAATATGTGAAATACTTATTGTAAGTCTCAAGTGACACATGTTCAGGAATATTACTATAATGAATAAAGGCATTTTTGTAGTGTCACTAAACATATAATCAAGCTCTCAAGAGTCTACAGTTTTGTGCTGAAGTGTTATATTATGTTTTCTCCTTCTAGCATTAACCCTATTGGATGGTCTGTGCAACCTGATTATTTGTCCTTTGTGGAACATTCAGTTTTACGGACTATTGACTAAAAACTGCTAAAAGACTTCTTTTAAACAGTGTTTACAGAGACAGCCATCATCTGCCATATTAACTATACATTGAGAAAGGCTATACATGTGTTATAGATTAATTTAGGGAAGGGGTAAGTTTCAGAAGGGTAGGTCTAAGGCTAAAAATCAATGAGAGATTTCAGGCTTGATCTCCATAGCTTAAACTATTTTCCTAGCAACCTTAATTGTCATGAATCTTGTGAAAGAGTATCTTCTTAAAAAGATATTCCATGCCAAATCATGAAAACAAGGCTAGAGTAAGTTTATGTGGGAGAGAATTAGAAGCAAGTACAGTTAACTCTCATCAGCTGCTGTGAGCGTGGATGAACTTGCTTGTCCACAGTAAAGGGACGAGAGATGAACAGAGCTGGATGGGGTATAAGGAAAAGAGGGTGCTGTGTGCCAGGCTCCATAGTGTCTGCTTGCAGCTTTCTTTTATCAGCTGTTATTCTAWATAATTTTCAGTACTCTCTCTGGGGTTGTGACACTGACCTGGTTTTATATGATGCAGATTGGACCCCATACAATCGCAAATCTATGAAGACTSTTTCTYTTCTGCCAAATAATCAAATTTCCAATGAGTTTTACATTTTTTCATTTTGAAAAACCAATTCAAAATTAAAAAGAGAGTGCAACAGTATGTATGAATATTGCATGACCAGTCTATTGTCTTTTGATTATTCTGTTGAACTCTTAGTCATTTCTGTTTCTATGATTTTAAAAGTTTTAGTTCTCCAGTCCTGACTCTGATTTCATTAGTCATGTTAAACTGTTTGTAATAAGTCATATAATCATAATAAATACTTAAAATCATGTGATATAGCTAAGCCAGAGAAATCCTGTCACACAGACAAGTGTGCACTCATATTTGAGGGATAATGTAATGTCTTCATCAGATTTCTGCTTAGTTTTCAGTATTTTTTTAYTATACTGAGAAATATTGTTCTTCTAACAAGTGCTAAGCAAGTAGGTTTATACTTTTGTACCATGCTTCTTRTATTTGCTGTTAGAGCTCAGGAATTGGCCAACAAATTTTAGTAGTTTCTGAAATAAGTCTATTTTTGTTGCTTTGGGTTTGACTTTACTCAAAAATCTATATAGAATTTGTTGTAGCCTCTAAAAAAATATTCTGTACGTAGAGATCTCAGTAAATAATAATCAGTTAAGACTGAGAGTGCTGCAACGAACTACATCTTCAAAAGAAAACATTCTTGTCACATCGCAATATTTCATTTTAACTGATGTATTTGCTCTGCGTATCAATGAGAAATAGGATACTGAGTATGAGACAGCATATTAATCCCTTTTTATGAAAATAGATTACTTATATCAATGACTGTTAATATCTTAAATTGCCCTATAAAAGATATAATACCTTTATCTATGCCAATGGCAATTATATGGCAACAGTCCAGTGTCCTATATACAAATCAGTTCTGCAAAAAAACCATTGGACCAAGATAGCAGCAAACTTTGGCAACATATATATTTCAGTAGGGTGTGAACAAAAATCTAAAAGCAGTTAGGAGAAAGAAGAAACATTTCTTATGTAATTTACATTATATTTCCTAACATAAGACCTTCTGATGCTGGAGTTTCATTACAATGGCTAACACGGGACACTTGTTAGTTTGATTAACCAGAGAATTTCTYGGACTGTCAGATTATGAAAAACCTGACTCCAGCATCTTGAAGTGTGACAGCTTGATTAATGAAGCCATCGTGATGGCTACTGCTACCATCACTGACCTACATGCATATTCCTCATCAAGATGAGCAGGTTAGTCAATGTTGCTCCTCAGTYTGGTGCTCAAATAGAAGCTTTGGGGAAGTCTACAGTTCTCACTCCTTCATGAATTAAAAACTGCGATGAAGAGGCAGGACGGAAAATCTCTGATGCCTTTTCATCCGAATGGACCATACTTTTACGCTTTGTTGGCTTTAAAGCACCTAGACACCTGCCATGCTAGCATCACATTGGTTTACCTTTGAGATAAAATAATAAACCTACTTTCAGAAAGAAAAATCTTTAAAAATAAGAAATGATGCAATTTCAGTCCAAATTTCTTGTCCAAAATTTAATGCCAAACGTCAATTTTCACATTTCTAAACTAGACACCGGGGAAGTTTCATCAAGCCCCTTTGCACATGCCTTGTCTTTAAAGCTTCAGTTAAAGTTGAAATACCCCTGGAACCGCATAATTCACTGTGAATACCAAGAGCAGCCCTTTACAGGCGAAGCTAGGGTAGAACTATAATGACTTTCTAGAAGTCTATAGTGACTTTCTAGTTCTGTCAAATTAAAGCTGGCTGACACTCAAGCTTCTATAGCTTGAGTACAACAGGAACTGTACTTTATCTCTTCTTTAAAAAAGGAAGCTAGATACATGTCTGTATCCTATCCTAAAGTATGTTAAATGTCAATCTAGTAAAAAAATGCCACTAGCTCTTCATTTCTAATCAAATTATAATAACATTTCTATTTATTTAGCCCTACACATCCAGATGATAGCTGCTTTAGAAAATCATGTATGTATTGGATTAGGCAAAATTAATTCAAATAGCTTCTTGAGTTTTGTAATACTAYTTATCCTACAGAATGACAAGGCTTTTTCATTTCTCACTTTACAGCAGAAATCATCATATATCTGGAGTGCATACCACATGTTAAAGTGCAGGATTTGTTTAAAGAATTTATACAAAAAAAATGTAAATAGAACTGGTTATTTGTGTAATTTCGACTACTAAAGTTTTCAGAAATTCTTGTATGTTTTCCCTTGTTAATGACCATTCTACTACAAATGATGTTTCAGTGCTTTCATGTTTCAGCATCATCATTCAGTTTTAAAGCTTCAGCTATACCTGATTTTTAATTGTACAGCTCTTTCCTATTTTTATCTTTTGTAACTTTAATTGCTGCTATTGTATAACCAATGGTGTGAACCATGACTACCTAAGTGAGTACAGCATCAAATCACTATGGAAACAGGACAAAGGACAACCTAAATAAAAATCATTTGTACAAAATTTCAAATCTCTTTATTGTATGAAAAGAGTTCTACATCATCTCTTCTTAACTTTCAGGCTGAGAATACTAGCAACACTAATTAGGAACTTTAAAAGTTCTATATTTAGGTATCAAAAATATTTCCATAGACTTAGGGTTTCAGCAGCTTGTGAAAATAAGTGTAATTAGTCATGTCAGGCTTTTAGTTAGGCCTTTTTAATTTTTTAAACCAGAATGAGCTGAAAGCTTTCTATTAAAGAGACAAGTTGAACCATAAAGAAATTTTATACTACTAATAATTTTAAAAGGAAAACTAAATGCAATAGAAGAGGAGATATGATCCGTGGTCAGTTTTTAATGTAATAAAAGCAATTGGCTTCTCCAGCTTGAAAGAAATAGCATGTTCTGTGCTCAGTAATGCTAATCCTGACAGTTGCTCCTGGTCATGTATCTCAAATAATTTTGAAAGGTACAAAGATATGAAAAATTTTGTATATGAAACAGACTCACGGATATTAAGATGACAGAGGGTGAAGTGAAGAGTGTAGTCTTTGAAGAAAGCAAGACAGTTTTCAAAGCTACTAACTTTTTATTCTTTTCTGAGAGTTATTCTGTCAAAGATACTTAGCTCAGCTGTCATTTCTTCCTTACTAATGCCATATGTTTCACAACTTAAATCAGTAGATCCATCTGTGTTATTGGTAGTGAATACCAGTGGTTAAGCACATASTCTGCATACAGATCATTCTGCTATATGCAGTCTCAGTTCTGATAAAAAAAATTAAAAAAATATTACCTTTAAGCCATAGACTTTTTCAGGTATCTGATCCAGGAGCTGAGAGGAAGGAGATCCCTTTGCTTTACCTGCATAATCTGTTCAAAGCAATTTATGAAAAAAAAAAAAAAAAAAGATGTAATTTAATTTATACTTTCAGACTCAGAATAAGCTTGTTTCAATATTTGCAATGCTTTTGTGACATGCCACTAGAGGGGCATGTGAGATTCTCTCGGATTACRGGGTTAGTTGCCCTGAGCTCAAGAGACCATCATTTGTCGAGTACAAACATTTTTTGCAGAGCTTAGCAGTTCTACACATATGACAGACACTGGACAACTCAAAACTATTAACACCAGACAATTTACAAGTATAACAAAGCTAAAAATCACAGCAAAGAACTAGAAATATAACAGAATTAAAAACAGAATACACATAGCAGAGYCCTATGGTTAAGCCATGGGTGCATGGTACAGTGACCCTTCCTGGATGCACGGTAAAATGACCATTCTCACCCTTTCCTTGTCCTTATGGGCCACCCCTTTGGTATGGTTTTTCCCAGACTCTTCTCATCATACTCAAGCTGCAACAAGATGATTCAGGTTCTCCCTGGCAGTTGGCATCAAAGTTGTCCCCACTGAAGGGTGGGTTGTTGGGTCCACAGGCCAGCTGGTGGAGTCCAAGTCCACACCACAGGTGTGTGGCTTATTTGCTTTCATATCCTTCCTGGGTTTAGTTCTTTATCCAGTCGGTCAATGTCAGACCGCTGTTACACAACAGAACAGACAGCCTCAGTGTGGACACCAACAGGATGGTTAGCAGGATGCTGAACGGTGTGGTCAACAGATAACAGTACATGTATCAGCAGATATCAGTACGGATGTTCAACAGACAWCCCAGCGAAAAATTTCACAGTACCTAAATGCTTATCATGTGAGTCTATGGTGTGACTTCCCCTTTGCTGACTAGGTTTGTTCAGGAAATATGTGRTCATTGGAGGGCTGCAGCAACCCAACAGTGTGACTCTGGTCTTGGTACCCCTAGAATCCCCTAACTCTTGGGAGATATCCCAGAGTAAACCCCTCTTCTGTGGGCTGTACCATCCTGAGTCCCACACTTGGCTGTGTGGCACCTGTCAGCTTTTAGAAGAGAACACATCAAGGATGCAAGATACTAGTCCATTCTATCATCTACAATAAATTTTTATCTATTAGATCAATTTAATTTTAAATACCACTAGGTTAAACAGTTTCAGTAGCACCTAWTGTTTCATATCATCATCTGAATCACATTCAATAAGATATGTCAACTGATTATGTATATTATTTGATAATCTATGCTACGGTTAATTTTGCAGAAGTTGAGACYTTTTGCATTAGAAAGTAGAGAAATATTAAAACCATACTAATGCTAGTGTTCCCTCTTATCCTGCATTTGTGGTATCATTAAACAAAACCAAAAAAGCTTGMTATCACTTTCAGAACAGTTCTCGTAGTGTCAGAGAGGTTCAGAGTTGCATGTGCCTTGTAAAAGTCACCCTTGTTTAACTAGCAGTTCAGCATCAACATGTTTGCTTCTGGYACGATGCATAGCATTGCATAAGGCAGGGATTTCAGTTCATGCATACCAATTAGCACATAGCTGATTTATTTCTAACAAAATAAAAAACACCTGCCTCTCATAAGATCTTTCTGAAATGGCAACATTTGAACAGCCAGAACAGGTGATATTTCAGAGGTGTCTGCTCAGCATTCCTTCAGAGGACAACTGATTTCAGCTTCAGAGAGCATGTGTAATCAGACTTTGCTTGTCCAACCAGTGGAAGGAGATAAGATCAGAGAAGTAAAATCTCTCTCCAGACCCATGGTAAGGGTGATTCAGCTTCCAATAATTGCTGTTCAAACTTCTGAGCTAAAATACTGTCTGTCAGCAAGTTATGGAATGAATGGCAGCTGTTAAAAGCTTTGAGTTTATGCCTTTCTGGTTGTCTGGCTTTCTCTCCCCCGCCCCATGTCCTCCCAGTCCCAGCTTAGGGCCAGTACCCAAATCTGTTTTGTTTTCATGTAGAGATGGAACTGATTTACTGAGAGAGGAGAACTGCCCAGAATTCTGGCCTAAGACTAAAATGCAACCTATACTCAAAACAGAGGTAGGGCTACCTTTGTTTTAGACCATTATATCTCACCTTCATCCAAAATAAAATAGAATATTTGTCTTCTCGTTAACAATAAAATTCTATAGAAGAGCTGCTTTTGGTCTCATAAGATTAGTCCCAGGGAAAAATCCTTGATTYTTGTGAGAGATTAAGGATGAAAGTAAATTACAATACTTATCCCTGAAAAAGCGTGTTGCAGCAAGTAGACCCAAACGTTTCACCTTTCTAGCAGCATGACATCCATGCTCAAAGTTATTTTGAACATTTTCACAGCAGCTCAAATAGAGAAGAATTTTAGCACTGGAAGTGTTGAATGCTTTATCATAAAGTTTAATGCTAATACTATACACACAGATCATCTACCTTTTGGAGAAGCCCACTCTTGCTGTTCCCTGGCAGTCATCTCTCACTTCTTATCAATGGTTTTAGCAAATATTTATGATAGAGCTCAGTGAAAATGAGTGTTCCCAATGTCCATAAAGATCACAAAATTCCTGAAAGAAAGCTTTGCCTGCCACCACTTTGGCCAGCCTAGATTTCAAGTCTGCGAATACCAACGACAGTAGCAAGCTGACAGCTGAGTTGATGCTAATAAGGAAGGACCTCTGCATAATTCAAAAAAAGAGTAGGAATGAATAAAATGATAAATATGATTAAATATATCACAGAAATTGTGAAAAAAAATGATGGCATATCCATGAGAATAGAAGCAGTTGCATAATGGACATAAAAAAGAACTGCAAGTCTAGGAAACACTATCAGCAGTAGCACTGAAATGTCTAACTCAAGATGATGCTCAGCTCTATTGAGTTAGAAGAAACTGAAGAAAATCCAAAACTAATGCTGGAAGAGGAAGCATACAAAATAATCCAGTATCTTACAGATATAAAAGCTTTCCATCACTGATTTGTTTTCAGCTTTGTATCATTTAAAATAAAAATATTATTATCTCACTAGCATGGAGATCAACATCTGCCTGTGTGCCTATAAAAGAACTAGATCTTTCTTCAATAGCATATTCTACAGGAAAGAAAAATATTAGTTCATTTTAGCCTTTTATACATGATTGCACTCCACATTTGATATATATTTGTATGTATATAGTTCATATATTCTTTTCCTCTGCTCCTCAAGTGAGTTGTGGTCAGCCACTCAGAAGATTATAATATTATGTCTCCTGAGATCGTGATGAAAAGAGATCCTGAGATCAGAGCTATATTATCATCTCTCTTTGGCTCTTTACACATATGTAAATATGCTTATCTTTTTTTTTTTTTT